>NC_089754.1:52384770-52389770 GCF_040412425.1 Macrobrachium rosenbergii
AATTCCCGAAAAAAAAGTAGTAATTAGACGTGAAAGAACAAAAGGGAAAGAATTAACGACGAGAACGAAAGCAGTTAAAAAGCGCCGAGACAATGGGAATCTTGAGAAGAGTCGGTGGGTGAAATGGCGGAGAAAAAAGTAGGTGAAGGGGAGGGAGGATGAAGGGGGAGGGAGAGAGGGAGGAGAATAGGAGAAAGAGAGGGACGACCAAAAAAAAAAAAAAAAAAAAACGAGGACAGCATGAGGACGCGATCATGTGGCCAATCTGGCGATTAAACAGCAATTAAAACTAATTCAAAGTTTACGCCGAGGTAAAAAGAAATTCAAATGGCAGGCTGTTCGCCGAGCCATTATGCTCCTAACTACGGCGAAAGTTTCAAGTTCTATTACGAGCAGAAATCTCCAAGGATGTGAACGCTGATGAGTGATGTGTCTTTGTTTTTTTTTTTCAATTACTTAACATTAACATACTAATGTGTGTTCGCCACATGTTGGTGTGTTTTCATTTATTTTTCTCTTGACATTTCTGTTAATTCTATTTGCTCTGTTTTTCACGTTATACGTTTCTGTTAATTCTATTTGCTCTGTTTTTCACGTAATGCAATTCTGTTAATTCTATTTACCCTGTTTTTCACGCAGTACATTTCTGTTGATTTTATTTGCTCTGTTTTTCACGTAATACGTATCTGTTTTTCGCATAATATATTTCTGTTAATTCTATTTGCTCTATTTTTCACGTAATCCATTTCTGTTAATTCTATTTGCTCTGTTTTTCACGTAATAAATTTCTGTTAATTCTATTTGCTCTGTTTTTCACGTAATCATTTCTGTTAATTGCTCTGTTTTTCACGTAACACATTTATGTTAATTCTATTTGCTCTGTTTTTCACGTAAAGGTTTAAAGCACATGAATGTGTTTGTGTAGAATAATGGTGATGATAATTTATGTATAATAATATATGTATTTGAATTCCAGCGAATGAAGTATGGAAATGTGTACATTTCTCTCAGAATCTCGGACCGAAAAACTGCCAAGCTTCTTCAAATTCTGACTGGAGAAACCTATGAAGAATAAAGCATGGTAACAACATGGGAGTTTGACTTCTTTTTCATATGGTGGGAATTGAAGCACCGAGAAATTTTCCTACCATGTTGTACCATAAAATAATAAACATAAGCTTGCAACAATATAACTAGCCAGACAGAAAGGAAATGACGTGTGTAAAATCATCTTCCAAGGATGAAAGAGACAGACTTTGAATCATATCGACTGGTATCTAACTTGTAATTTCTGTCAAAAATTTAATTAGTTTTGGACCGGGAGCTCGTTGAACATCTTGGAATGAGCAGCCCATTACCAGAACAAAAAACTTCTTGGAATGAGTATTTTACTCAATGAAAAGTAACTCCTGGAATCTGGAATATATAGATAATTATTATGAGCAGTATAATTCTCCAGCAGTGTTTTGTACAGTAGTACATGAGCGTATTATATATATATATATATATATATATATATATATATATATATATATATATATATATATATATATATATACTTGCACTTTAATGTAATGGGTACCTCATTAGTAGGGCTTTTCAAATACAAAATCATCATAAATTATATAAATCCTCGTCAAAACATCTCTTCTACAAGTGGACCACAAGGCAGTGTCGTACGACCAACATTATTTATTAGGTACATTATCGAATTGTCCTGGAATATGAAATAAAAAATATGAAGTGTATATTTATTTTTCGGATAATACAGTTTTGCCTGGTTATTCACAACACTGAATAGACTATCACCAACATTGAGAAACATAATGAAGGACAAAAAGAATGAAATAAACAGAAAAGACAAACTAGATAGAGATGAAACAGGATATTTAGTAGATTATTAAGAAACCTGAAATCAATTATGATACAAAAAATGGCAATACATGATGAAAGAAGAAGAAAAGTGAGGGCAGAGAAGAGCATGGGAGTACTAATAGAAGAACTAATAGAAGGTAACAAAGGAAATTAAATGTGAAATTAAATGTATCCTTCATAAGAAAAAATTAATTACATTAAAAATGCTTAGACAGGAGAAGTACGTAATCACGGAAATAGACTACTGTAACATTCTCTACAAAGTTCTGACGTATTACTTACTGAATAAGTTACAAAGTGTAATTAACAAGATAGCCACTTTAAGTCTGGCATAAATCCCCACGGAATAGGGTCGAGCCCATCCTAATTGGGTTTCATTGGCTACTTGTTAAAGTAAGAATTGAATATAAATTGTTTCATTACCTGCATCGTAATAAAGAATAACAAGTTAAAATTGCGCCGAAGTTTCTTTGGCGCAACCGAGTTTTCTGTACATAGTATAATCAAGGCCACCGAAAATAGATTTGTTTTTCGGTGGCCTCGGTATAATGCTGTATAAGCCGCGGCCCATGAAACTTTAACCAAGGTCTGGTGGTGGCCTAGCCTATATTGTTGCCAGACACGATTATGGCTAACTTTAACCGTATATAAAATAACTTTAACCTTAAATAAAATAAAAACTGCTGAGGTTAGAGGGCTGCAGTTTGGTATATTTGATTATTGGAGTGTGGATGATCAACATACCAATTTGCAACCCTCTAGCCTCAGTAGTTTTTAAGATCCGAGGGCGAACGGAAAAAGTGCGGACGGACAGACAAAGCCGGCGCAACAGTTTTCTTTTCAGAAAACTAAAAAATCAAATTATGCAAAAGACCTCCAACATAAGTACACTAATTATAGCAGAAATGCACGGAAACCTACCATTGATAAATGTAGGTTAACGGAACCAAGATGGAACTGAGTTATTGGGAAACGAACCTATTGTCTATCAGTCATCCAAACTTCAACAAGTTGCCTCAGGAACTGAAAAGATGTGAAAACTTGTAAATTTAAGAAGAAACTAAACTCATAAATTTAAAAACAGATAAATGGGGTCTGCCGGAAGGACCAAATACATGCCGAAAGGGTCTCCCGAAAAATTTCCCAAGAATAACAGCCATGATATTGATAACTGCATTAGTAGGTTTGTCTTTTTTTTTTTTTTTTTTTTTACTTTACATTATATTTTTATAAGTTGACAACGTCTTGCTTATCTAGAGCTGCGAGATCTTGTAACTGCATCACTGTAACATAAATAATTTCTCTCTCTCTCTCTCTCTCTCTCTCTCTCTCTCTCTCTCTCTCTCTCTCTCTCTCTCTCTCTCTCTCTCTCTCTCAGACATAAATATTATCATCAAACTTTTTAGAGATCTTTGGTCCATAGTTGCAAACATAAAGTACACCTGCATTATACATTGTTGATTACAGTTTATGTACAACAAGACATTTGTTCTTTTCTTCATGTATGTAATCATTATTATTATTCAGTGGCTATTGACCTAAAATTTAAGCTTACAAAGAATTATTGGTTCATTAGGATTTTTTTTAATGCATACCATCTAAATTCAAGTTAAACATATTTAGACAGTTATTGAGTAATTTGTTAGTCTTACTTTAGCAGCTGCCCTTTATTCCTTGCATGAATAGTGCCTGCTCCCGTCAGCCCACCTTACCCTGCACCCATCCACCCACCCACCCACCTGCCTCAGCATCCTTCCACAGTTCTTGGCGCGCGTAGGAGTCATTGGGTGGCATATCCTTGGGGCCTACCCCTTTTTATTCCCACAGGCGATTAATTTTCGGTAATGACAAGGGACACCGAATTGGTCTTTGCTGGAGGAATAGATGTCCCCCCCCCCATCTCTCTCTCTCTCTCTCTCTCTCTATCTCTCTCTCTCTCTCTCTCTTTATTTTTCACAGTTTTTTACGAAAACATATAATACTTTGAATATTTTTTTATATTAATACTTTTTTCTGTCGGCTCATATCCATATAATGCTCATCTGTGATTACTCCTTCTGTTTTTGCTCATCATCATCATCACATTTTCATATTTTCCTGCTTCGTCTTCTGATTTATTATTATTATTATCATTGTTATTATTATTTATTATTATTTCCTCATTGCCTGTTGTTACGCAGTAAAGTTAAAAAAATTTGGTTTTGTGAAGAGGAGAGCCTTGTCAAGGCAGCTGACACCATCTGGTTATTGCCTCTGAAATTTTACCTTATTGCTCAGTTGCAACAGCCCTGGTTGTTTAATATTTAGAGAATATTTCTGATAAAGCATAAGCTGCAGGCCGACGGAATTTTCGTGCGATAATTCCCTTTAGCTAATTAACAAGAATATTTCCCTATTGCCCTTTTATACACATCAAGTAATTTCGTCATTGCAACCAGTATGTATTAAGAGAAACTTTCTTCTCGCTTATGTGCACTAGAATTGATTCTCATATTTAGTTTAGTCTTAGAGATGAAATTTTATCATATTAACCATATTGTTTCGACATAAGTTCTGTCTTAGCTACTCTATTTCATGCGCGTAGATCCTCGTGTTTACACAGGGTGTGAGATTCGAAATGGGAAGATGACTCAGAAAACAGTACTTAGAGGACCTGAATAAAATGCTTTTAGTGATCAGTTGCATTGTCAAACAGGTATGAGGATACACCTTTCAGCCAAAAGCAAATATTAAAGTTAATACTTCATTGCAAGAATAAAGATGTGTGTATTGTTTGCAGTTCTAGTAACGGTACCTGACGTCGCCGATATATGTACGAATCAGTTGAGTATATTCTTATTCTTCGTTAGCGGTTAAAGCAATAAACGAACTTCTGTCCCGAGAGAAAAATGAAATTTGATTTGTCAAAGGTTTCCGGCAGAAATTGCACACGAAAACTTTTTTTTTTTTTTTTTGTATGTCTTTTTCCCCCTTTGTAGGAGATGGTGGCAGAAAGGTAGATAGTAAAAATCTTTAGAAAGACGGTTTTTAGCACAATGACCATTTTTTCGATTCCCACATTGAGCTGGTATTGGACCACGAACCAAGAACCTATCTGTTACGAACCCAGCGCGCTGCCATCTAAG
>NC_089754.1:52399770-52414770 GCF_040412425.1 Macrobrachium rosenbergii
TTTATATATATATATATGTGTATACATACATATATTTTTTTCTTTCTTTTTTCTTTATGTATATGTGTATACACTAAGAACTGGAAAGCTGTACTTTTCTAGTTCCACTCATTAAGGATGGTGTACAAATTTTCATAAATAAATAATTCCATACTTAAATGCATACACACACGTAAACACTCATGTATATACTGTATATATACACACATATAATATACATATATATACATATGTATACATAAATATGTATATTTAATGTTTTTTTTACAGCTGCTTATATATTATTTGTATATACAGGTGTAATAACCACAACGACCTTTGAAATTCTCGATTACTTCACGCTTTTTAGATAAGCTAGTCAGTAAAAAAAAAAACATTAAATAAAAAAATGAGTCAACACAAAAGCTTTAACTAAATCTAACTCCAGCCCACTGGCTTTGTAATGACAAGTGTATCCCAAAAAGCGTAAAGAAATCGAGAAATTTAAAATGTCATTGTGAATATAACAATATTTAACTATATATATATATATATATATATATATATATATATATATATATATATATATATATATATATATATATATATATATATATATATATATTCACACATATATATATTACCTTTAACATAATTAACCAGAAGTTTCCTCCAACGCTGCTCGGAATATTAGGAGTTCGGATAACGTTATTTACATCAATGCTTACTAGCAGCGGTCGTAGGAAAGGCCTTCGTGTACCTACTAATGGAATTGGGAAATATTTATTAAACGGAGGCTATGTAGACACAGCACGTGGCGTGTAGTTTGTATATGTGTGTGCGTGTATATTTATATATATATATATATATATATATATATATATATATATATATATATATATATATATATATATATATATATATATATACATACAGTATATAGCTTGTGCTATAAATATACATCTTCATTGTTCTTTACTTTTTATATAATAAATATACATATTTGTCCGTGCGTTCACGCAAGTAATGTTCATGGAAAATACGACGTCCATATATTAAACGCTTGACCTCACTATATCCTAATATTTTTGTATTCAAGTTTCCGCTGATATTGGAAAATGTCTTCTATTTATTTCATATTTGTATTTCGCAAGATTTCGTTATTTATCGTATCCAAAAATATCGGAAAATCAAAGAGTTAAGAGACCACGGACGAAAATGTTTATCAGATGAAAATATGCTCTCTTTTATTTTCTTTTTTTTTTAGCTTTTCTTCAAATTTCTCTTAGACGAGAGTTAGAACATTTTAGTGACAAAATTATTAGAGTATCATAAATTAAGAACATTTTAGTGACAAACTTATAAGAGTATCATAAATTAGGTTAATTGTCACACAAACATTGGTGATCCCTCCAGCAAGAAGCCATTGTTACTTTTCAAAGCAGTTGTTCCAGGAACGTTCAGTACTCATGCTGCATTTTACTTAGCGTATCTTGTGTATGTTTTCCACAAATACTTTCCATTGC
Source organism: Macrobrachium rosenbergii (assembly GCF_040412425.1). Taxonomy (NCBI): domain Eukaryota; kingdom Metazoa; phylum Arthropoda; class Malacostraca; order Decapoda; family Palaemonidae; genus Macrobrachium; species Macrobrachium rosenbergii. The sequence continues at coordinate 52,401,276 of NC_089754.1, forward strand.
TTTTCCTTTCAAAGTAGGAGCAAGTTGATAGCTTTTATGATTTCAATTCCATCAAAACTTCTATTATTTATAAGGGTACTAATTGAAGCACTGATAGCGACAGTATTACCTACGTACAGTCACCATCTCGCTTTTGTCAGTTAGTGCGTTATATGCTGCTCGCTAGAGAAAGCCCACATTTTTACAGGTCCTACTTCAGACACTACTCCCGAATGTCGCATCTGATGTCAGTCATCTATATCACATATATATACATATATGTATATATAATATATATGTATATATATATTTACATATATATGTTTGTGTAAGTGCGCACAATGGTTTTTGGTATGGCTATTTGATATTTAATAAATCCATTCCATTTATATTTGTTGAAAGTATACGCTCTCAGAATTATTTTAAAAATATAGGTTAGAATCCGCAGAGCGAACCGTATTAGGGCCATTGACGCGATGGGCGGCCTTAAATACATAACGATGATAATAATGGAAGTGGAAATTCCTGTTGAAAGTATGGAAGTTGCATTAACATTCCAATTCGGTAGTAATGCCGCAATAACTACAAAACCGCCGCCGTAACTTTGCGCTAACTGCTAAAAGTGCAGTAACCGTAAATACGAATCTCGTAGGTACCTACTAATGAATCCATCCTGAGAGAGAGAGAGAGAGAGAGAGAGAGAGAGAGAGAGAGAGAGAGAGAGAGAGAGAGAGGGGTAGGGCACGCAAGCAGATTTCGGAGGAGCCCGACATGGGAAGGTTATCTTATCCGAAATGCCCACTCGAGTGCTATAGAATAAAGCCAGTAAGTTAGGCAGAATGAGATGAGATATTAAAACGATATACAAGGGTTAGGCAGCAGAGACTAGACAGACCTCTTGTAATTTGTTTTTCCCTTAGAATCAACACATACCAGTTCGATGTTGAAAGTTTTGCTAAATAGCAGTGTCGGGTTAGTATTTTTTGAGGGTAGCAGTAGCAACGACTGTGAAAATCTATTTTTAGCAGTCCTTTTAGTTTAGGGCAAAGATCTGTTATTGAGTAGCTCGTCTTTAGCATTGCCATTTTAGCTTCAGTCAGTCAGATTTTGAATTTGAAATGAAATTATTTTTGGCCTAGATACTGACATGAACGATATTAGAACGATCAGTCTCGTGATTAGCCTGGTAAATATTTTTATTGCGTTGTAAGGTTGTTTTTTATATCTATATATAATTTTTCTATACCTGCTTGAATATATTCTTCCAGATAAGTTTGGTGGATAGACTCCCCCCCCCAAAAAAAAACGACTTAAATTTTTATTCAAAGGTAGAATAAGGTTTTTTCGGCATAAACGGTGTGTATAGTCTATCAAGGCAACTGCACAAATTGTCCTTTATGTGTTGAAGAGATGTTGAACTTACCATATATATATATATATATATATATATATATATATATATATATATATATATATATATATATATGTGTGTTTTATAGTGTGTGTATATATGTGTGTTTTATATATATATATATATATATATTAGTTGGAGAACAATGGTACAGAAGTTTTTATATAATTTTAAACTGGAAGATAGAACATTCGATTCCATAGGTCGGTTCATAATATACTAGTGGTAAATGGAGAAAAGCTGTTCCATAATTCTTTTTCCGATTTCAAAATGGGAGTTGGGGTGTGGATTCTTTTCCATAGACCTGTTCATAATTTGCGAGTGGTAGGTGGAAAATGCTGTTCAGCAAATATGTACAGCTTAATAATGGTAATTTGAGGATGCTGTGAAAGAAATATGAAAATTTTGAATTGCTGAAATAAAAAAAAAAAGCTAAAATACAAAGTTGATATGATGTTTATTAATAACAAAACCCGAGTCTGTTGCAACGTTGCAGGTTTATCTATAATAATAATAATAATAATAATAATAATAATAATAATAATAATAATAATAATAATAATAATAATAATAATAATTATTATTATTATTATTATTATTATTATTATTATTATTATTATTATTTATTTTATTTTTATTTTTTTGCAGAAAAAATAGCATGCATAGTATATAAAGGTATATTTTTCTTTAATTATTCATAGGCATCCTCGCAGCCCTTAGGATCCGGCTTCGCACCCCCTAGGGGTGCTCTCACCCCTTGTTAAGAACCACTGGGTTAGAGGGCTTTGTTCCAGAAATCTGTGCATAATTTATAATGTCGATTAGAGATTGCTGTTCCAGAAAAGCATAAATTATTTATGGTAGTAGGTTTAACAGCACCATACAGCAACAGCAGCAGCAGGAACAGCAGCAGCAACGGACAATAAACATTGCGACTGGGTGGAAGGGGGGAAAGAAATTCAGGCAACTTTTACCATTAAAGTTCGCGTTAGATTTTATTGTATTTTTATAATTTAATTATCCGGCGCGAGCGGGCCCCATTACCCTCCATAAGCATTCATTCCGATATCCAATAGCAGGTAGCAGTTAGAGCATTCCGCCTCTTATGAACTGATTAAGTTTATGCGGCGAAACCCGTTCGGCAAATCCAAATTTCTTGCTTCGTAATTTATATGTTTGTATTTCCGTTTTGCACCCGAAGCGTTTATTAAGCGTTAAGGTGCTTGCTTTAGTTTCTCTCCGCTAGGGAGGACGTGGTCAGTATCTGATTCCGTATGTGTGTGTGTGTGTGTGTGTGTGTGTGTGTGTGTGTCTGTTCGCTTGAAAAATATGGGAGGACGCTAATGCTCCTTTATAGCCTCTCCGGTTTTGGTTTCCGCGACTAAATAGTGCAGTAAAACAATAGACTATTTGTCTCTTTTATTCCCCCCATCGACTTTCGCCATTAAGTGGTCACTTTACGATCAAAGCACATCTATTTCCAAGTATTTCTTGGCGTAGGCCCTTTTGGATTTTTTTTTTTTTATTTTTGCGTCGTCTGAAAAATTTGATTCTTCGAGCATCGTTCGTCACCATGTGGCTGGGGATTGTCGTTTTATGCTTTTATGTAAAGTAGGAACTGTTTAATATGTGGTTATTCTTAATCATAATTATATAATATATATATATATATATATATATATATATATATATATATATATATATATATATATATATATGTATGTATATATATATATATATATATATATATATATATATATATATATATATATATATATATATATATATATATATATATATATATATATATATATATATATATATCTTTGATCCCTCATAGAGAGCTCGTGGCTATCTTCTTGTAACAGTAAAAGGATGTACCAAAAGCACACACACCTTTTTTTTTTTTTTTTTTTTTATCAAAGGCCAACATGTCTAGAATATGTCTATTTTCAAGACTATGGAAGAAAAAACCTTGAACATTATTACAACGACATAAGATATGAAACTGAAACACAACTTTAAAGACATGGAAATAGGAAAAAAAATCAAGGTTTCAATGTTAATACATATCACAAAACACTTTGGCTGAAACGATGAACAGAAAAAGTATACGGAGAAATCGAGGCTGAGAATTTGAACAAAACTAATATGGTCAAGAAGATGGTCTGGTTCATTGAATATAAATCATAAAACAATTTGGCGAAACAGTTGGCCATTGTGAAAACGGAGATATGAAATATAAAAACGTTCTTACCATCTTAAGCAGAGCAGAAATGCACAGTGAACTTGAAAAGAGGAAACTTTAATTTGAGGTTACTTTCAGGAGAATAGCAGTGGTGGAATTATTTGAGGGAGGGGTGTGTTGTGTGATGAATTGTGATTCTGAAAACAGTAAAGATTGTTTACCCCGGGGACTGCACGAGGATTTTGAAGTTTTGTACTGAATTTTATATTACATTTAAAGGAGTTGAATTTTGTATTTCATTTAAAGGAGTTGGTGTAATAATATTGCTGAACTTCCTTTACTATTTCTTTACTCCTCTTCATACTTTCAGTGGGTCTCCCTGATTAGTAAACCTCCTGCTTCCATTTAAAGAGGCAAGAGCTCTAATATTTTTATTTTTATAATTGATACCTGCTTTGTAAGTCTGATAACTTAAGACTTACCGTTTCACCATATTTTTATGCTTTAATGCCATTGCCTAGCTTCCTCACCATATATATATAATTATGGTCAAACTCTTAGCCTTAAGTTTCTTAGCATAAAATTTTCTTGTTCATTGTTTTAGCCCTTGAGCCTAAATATTTAACTTTTTTATTTGTATTCACTTTGAAGTCTATTTTTTCTGTTTTTGTCCTTAAATTTGCCATTCGACTTATATTTTATGTCAATTTTTTCTGTGTCCTGAAAATGGGATTTAGTACAGGAGCATTGTCGTGTATATATATATATATATATATATATATATATATATATATATATATATATATATATATATATATATATATATATATATATATATATATAATATATATATATATATATATATATATATATATATATATATATATATATATTATATATGTACTGGGTTTGTATGTATGAATGTATGTATGTATGCATGTATATATATATATATATATATACATACATAATATAAACAGAAATCTTTGTTCCAATTGCTAACAGCATTATCATAAAGAGACACCGAGACAGCATTACCTCAATCCCACAAGTAAGAACTATGATTCAGCCTCAGAGTAAAAGGGGCTTTCGGAACAAAGATCCTTTTGAAATCTATTCACTTGCTTTTCTTTGTTCGGAGGCCTCTCTCTCTCTCTCTCTCTCTCTCTCTCTCTCTCTCTCTCTCTCTCTCTCTTCTTTAAGTAGAACCTAATCCTTCAGAATACCCAGGCCTTTCCCTTCTGCAGCTTTATTCAATTCAGCCAGTAACCTTTCAAGTGGTACACTGTATATAAAGCTTTCAGAAAGTTTGAAATATGGTTTCTGACAGAGTCTCTCTCTCTCTCTCTCTCTCTCTCTCTCTCTCTCTCTCTCTCTCTCTCTCTCTCTCTCTTGCAGAGTTTAGATATTTTAAATGTTGTTAGTTCATTTATATTGGTGTTCAGAGTGAGCCGCCATACTTGTGTTACACAAAACAGAATGTCCATTTTTCCTAAGCGAGAATCCTCAAAATTAAATGTTTCTGCATGGAGAGAGAGAGAGAGAGAGAGAGAGAGAGAGAGAGAGAGAGAGAGAGAGAGAGAGAGAGAGAGAGAGAGCTTGTATCAACAAATTTACAAACAAATAGTACTGTGTTACGTACATAGATAGTCGTTGAGACATCACAAGTGGTGTATGTTTTGTTTTCGTACGCCACATGACTCTCAAGTCTTTATTCAATATGTTTATGAAATATTTTTCTGAAATCTTTTGTGTGAATATTTATTTCGTAATCTTTTTTTGTTTAGTTTCCCTTATTTATTTGTTATAGATTTCTCACTCGAATTGTGAAACCCACTTTGTTGTATGGGCATTCTTCAAATATTAGTAAACATCATATGATGACAATTTCCAAGATTGTTTATGCCTCATTAGGTTATTTTGAAATAGTTAAATGTTCTTTGAGATATGAACACTTTAACTGCTAGTTTCGCATATTTTCTTCTCTCGTTTCTTGTAATTCTGTCAGTTATCTTTTATGTGTTTCATTTCCACTTCTTCTAAGGATTTGAAACTTCCTGACTCTCCGGAGAAATAAAGGCTTCCATTTATGTTCAGTTAAATACATATGATTATTTTTAAGAATATGGATGAACTGAGCCTTAGCTAGTGCTTGTCTTCATGTGGAATAAGTGTCGTGTTTATTTGTGTGTCGAATAGGCTTCTAAAAATTCCGGATTAGATTCAATATCACATTCAAGTTTCAGTATTAATCCTTAATGAGCATGGATTAAAAATTCCTCCATCAGTATTCTTCGCTTTCATACCATTCGAGTGCAGATCTTCTCTTTGGCTTCTAATACTTGGAATGTTTTCGAGGAATTCGCAAATGTTTGCTTGTGTTGTCATGGTATCAGTTGAATAGCTCTCTCTCTCTCTCTCTCTCTCTCTCTCTCTCTCTCTCTCTCTCTCTCTCTCAAACAAAATGCCACTTAGAAGACAAAGTAAAAGTTATATGTTTGAAGAAAAACCTGTATTTAGCAGACCAGGACCACCCATTCAAAAAAGAAGAAGAAGAAAAAAATAAAAAAATATAGAAAAGAATACTGTGAACAAAACCGGGCATTAGTTTTCCAAGATAATAAGTATCTTTCATTACGTGTTTACCAAAGTCTTGCCTCGAAGAACTACAAGGCAATTTTAATTTGCGTCGCTGAAGTTCCATTCTTAGTAATCCGATTATGTTGCAGTGTTATCTTGTAACCCCCAAATTACTTTTTCTTTTTTCGTCGCGAACGAATTCGGTTTTATTCCCTTGTGCCTTTTGAGGTTCGCCATGTTGTTGGGAAGATCAGGGAACTGGGGCTCTCTGGTGGGTATGACCTTCTAAAAACTCCTTTCAGATATATTTTCTTATTTGAACTTCCATTTTTAGTGTCGTTGGTATTTACAGTTCTCGTCGGTTTCTGGTAATCAGTGAATTTTGAACGTTTGAATGTGAATCTAATTTTAGAGCGGGTTCGTGGGAAAATGATATTGAAACATACTAGCGAATATCTAGGCTGTCTTAAGTTGACTGGAAATGATAGTGAAACGTAATAGCGAATATCTAGGCTGTCTTAAGTTGTCTGGAAAATGATAGTGAAACATACTAGCGAATATCTAGGCTGTCTTAAATTGACTGGAAATGATAGTGAAACATACTAGGCTGTCTTTAAGTTGTCTGGAAATGAATATCTAGGCTGTCTTATGTTAACTGGAAAAAATGATAGTGAAACATATAGTGAAGCGAATATCTAGGCTGTCTTAAGTTGACTGGAAAGTTGACTGGAAATGATAGTGAAACGTAATGAAAGCGAATATCTAGGCTGTCTTAAATTGACTGGAAAATGATAGTGAAACATACTAGCGAATATCTAGGCTGTCTTAAGTTGTCTGAAAAATGATAGTGAAACATAATAGCGAATGAATCTAGGCTAGGCTGTCTTAAATTGACTGGAAAATGATAGTGAAACATACTAGCGAATATCTAGGCTGTCTTAAGTTGTCTGAAAAATGATAGTGAAACATAATAGCGAATATCTAGGCTGTCTTAAATTGACTGGAAAATGATAGTGAAACATACTAGCGAATATCTAGGCTGTCTTAAGTTGTCTGAAAATTATAGTGAAACATAATAGCGAATATCTAGGCTGTCTTAAATTGACTGGAAAATGATAGTGAAACATACTGTACTAGCGAATATCTAGGCTGTCTTAAGTTGACTGGAAAATGATAGTGAAACATAATAGCGAATATCTAGGCTGTCTTAAATTGACTGGAATATGATAGTGAAACACTAGCGAATATCTAGGCTGTCTTGAATTGACTGGAAAAGCGAATATCTAGGCTGTCTTAAATTGACTGGAAAATGATAGTGAAACATAATAGCGAATATCTAGGCTGTCTTAAATTGACTGGAAAATGATAGTGAAACATACTGGGGGATATCTAGGCTGTCTTAGTTTTAGTAAAGAGCAATAGTGACCCCACTTAGTTTTTATATTAAAAAGCCTCTGAAACTCTTCGGTAAATGTTTCTAGGAGAGAAATATTTACTGAAAAATCAGTAATATTCCTGCCCTGAAAAGATCTTAGAAAAACCTTCTAAACCTTCTACCTAAGAACATATTGTTAAGTGAAAGAAACACAGGTTGCGGTTTTGCGGTATTAGTCAACTAGCGATGAATAACTCTCGAAGCTATTATTAAAGTTATATTTTTATTTGCAGAATGTGATATCGTGTGATTGGACTTTAATACTGCCTTTAGGATTGCCGCTTTTTTTTTTTTTTTTTTTTTTTTTTTTTTTAGCATTACGTCTATTATACGTCTTCGTTTGTGATGCCTCGTATAATCGTGTTGTGTTATTAGTTCCATGAATTTAGATTGATCGAAAAGCAATTACTGACTGATTAATCTGTTTTGGAAATTACCAAATGTATTAATGATTAATCATATGAATAATTTTACGGAGAATCCGCGCATTTCTCCTTTGCATCAGAAATTCTAATATCCACTTGAAATCATGCCCGATTTTCATTTTTTTGTGTAATGACATTACACATTCAGGGTATTCTCATCATGATACGGCTTTCGATTATTGATGAATACGTGGATAGCAAGAAATGAGAGACAAGTAAAAAATTCATCTTTTTGGGGTTAAAATTGGCATATTATAAATCGCCCCCCCCCCTTTTTTTTCAGTGAATTGGACGAACCTGTCTGTGCCGTATCTCATTGTAAAATTTTACATTTTCTATTTTTTTCAATTTAGAGCTTCCCTGGATTGTTTGGCTTTAAAAATCTCTTAAGCACTGAGTTGACTCGAATGTAGATGAGAACCTGGGCTTTTCCGACTGGGAGAGGTTCCACTTCTGTTCTCCTTTGAACATGAGAAGGTTCAATGTCCGACGCTGTTGTGGTAGAGAGGGTGCACTTTTCTGCTTATGCAAGGTGCAAGAAAGCGCACTTTTCTGCTTTTACGAGGTGCAAGAAGGTGCACTTTTCTGCTTTTACGAGGTGCAAGAAGGTGCACTTTTTTACTTTTACGAGGTGCTAGAAGGTGCACTTTTCTGCTTATACAAGATACAAGACGGTGCACTTTTCTGCTTATACAAGGTGCAAGAGGGTGCACTTTTCTGCTTATACAAGGTGCAGGAAGATGCGCTTTTCTGCTTATACTAGGTGCAAGAGGGCGCACTTTTCTGCCTTTTACAAGGTGCAAGAAGGTGCACTTTTCTGCTTATACAAGGTGCAAGAAGGTGCACTTTTCTGTTTATACAAGGTGCAAGAAGGTACTCTTTTCTGCTTTTATGAGGTGCAAGAATGTGCATTCTTCTGCTTATACAAGATGCAAGAAGATGCGCTTTTCTGCTCATACAAGGTGCAAGAAGCTGCACTTTTTCTGACTGTGCTGTGGTTGCGAATCTTCAGCGCATAGTACAGTTACCTGTTATTCTTGCATCCCATTAGTTCCGGTTTTGATAATCAAGTGTGTGATTTTTAGGTGTGTGTGTGTGTGAAAACATTCTTATTCTTCACCTTCACCAATATTCCCTTCCTCTCTGAAACCCAGCTTCATTTTGGTGTTGCCTGACGCCACTTCCAGAACTTTGTGGGCATGTTTACGCGTCAGTTTATTGGTCTATGACTACCTACCGTCTATACACCTACATTTTGAATTGTTCATCCCGAATCGTCCCACCGGTGTACATTTTTTTTTTTTTTTTTATTTCTTAAGGCCACTGGAAGAAAAGTTTACATATAGCAGGAGTTGACTGTTCCTTGAGTATGTGAATATGTATACATGTATTAAGTCATATACGTAAAAAGAATACAAATAAAGTGCCATATACCTAAAAAGAATAGAAATAAAATGCAGAGAGAACAGGAAATGTAAGAAATACATATAGCCTATGTGAGGTCAAAGATAAGAGGAAGTCAAATCGAAGGATGATGATAGGCTTGTTTGTTTTAGGTCTTTTTATTGAAGGCTAGTCTGCTTCAGGATGCGATCTACGGTAGACCCTACTGAAAGGCAGTCTAAAAACCTAAGGTAAACGTTGTTAATACATTTTTGAATATGCAGTCGTACACACATACATAAGACACATACACACACACAAACACACACATACACATATATATATATAATGTATAGTATGTATAATATATTATGTGAGCGCGCGCGTGAAAGGAAGAAACTGGTTTATCAAATTGTAAAGTTCATTTTATTCCACGTTTTTGGCACATTTTTGTACATGAATATGAAACGCATATTGTTTGAATATATTTTACCAAACAATGTTTGCACTTACAGGACTGGATGTATTTAAACCCCCCAATACAAAATACTTGTCACAGGACTGGATGTATTTAAACCCAAAATACAAAGTACTTGTCGAGGGGTTGAAATGGCGAGGGACATTTTTCTATGGACTTTTCTTTTTATTATTAATTTTGTCGAGTGGCAAATAAGACAGTTGACCGAGAAAGCAAATACCTGTGCGTCCGTCTGTTTCCTTGCTTGTACATTACGTTGCCATAGTTACCCAACAAACTATCGAACTAACGTCCTCTTTGTTAACATTAATAATTGCCAAAGCTAATTAATTAGCCTCCCCGCCGATACCACGTGCATGTAATAATCCCTGTGTTGGTAATTGGATGTGCATCGGTAATTACTGTAATCATTGTGCGATTACCGTATGGTTTTTGTGCTCCAATTGGAATCGCATTTATCGATATTTTGACCGATGAACTTTTTTCCAGCATTCTTTTTTGGAACGGCCGCTTTTATTTATTTGTTTATTTATTGCGAGGCCGCGGGTTTAATTTTCTTGACAGGCCATTTTGCAGGATATTTCGACTCAGTTTAATTTGATTAGCGTAGATTACGAATTAAAACAATGATTAATTTAACATTTTTTTGTTCGCGAAAGCAATTTTCGAAGAGCGGAATTATTAATGAAAGAGAATAATTGACGAGAGCCCTGTTATCGGAGGCCAAAGCCCCTTAGCAAATGGAAAAGTCGAGAACGAGGACAAGGTTAAACAGTCGAAAAGAAGAGAAAGAAAAGGGGGGTTTGGGGAAGGGAGTTGGATGCGAGTAGGACGAGGAAGAAGAAGAGAGGAGTGACCGGGAAGATGAAGGAGAAACGAGATGTCCGCAGCTGTGATGGAGTGGGCCACGGGAAATGATGGAGGACCTTCCTGCCGCTGATGAATTAGTTGAAAATGGAGTGGCTCTTAAGAAATGAGGTTAGCTGCAAATTTTCAATTTTTCTTCCCTTCTCTTCTCTTTCCCCCTCACTTGATTTTATCGTTTTCTTACAGGCGCTGAAGGGAGGGGTTTTCTTTTGTTTATTCTTTTTTATTATTTTTACTTTTTCCCCTTGTGACATTTTGCTGGTGCGTTGGATGTGACACTTACAAGTAGGACGTGCTCTCTCTCTCTCTCTCTCTCTCTCTCCCCTCCTCCTCCTCCCCCTCCTCCTCCTCATTGACATAGTGGTTCTTACAGAAAGCTTAAGTGATTCCTTGAATCTTTTCGTATATTATAAAAACGAGTTTTCGTTTGGTGTCAAGTTCTCTATAACTCTTCAGTTAGGATTAACCAGAAGAAAACGCTAGAGGTCACTCGTTCATTGCTACTGCTCCCCTTACCTATATTCATACTACTGCTTTTTTAACTATTTCATGCTTCGAAGGAATTCGAATTTTTTTTTTTTTTATATAATTTTCACGTCATTACGGGCCAGAGTTGATGAATACGTTGTCAATTTTAGTTTTCTGTAAAAGAAAACTATCGAGATGGCTATTTGTCTGTCCGCCAGCACTTTTTATGACAGTCCGCAATTTTTCTGTCCCTCCTCAGATCTTAAAAACTACTGAGGCTAGAGGGCTGCAAATTGGTATTTTGATCGTCCACCCCCCAATCACCAAACATCCTACTTTCCACCATCACTTAACAATTGATTCATGGTGCAACTGCGAGGTTTTCCTCCTGTTACACCTTTCGAACCTTTTACTGTCAATTTCCGTTTCAGCGCTGAATGGCCTCATAGGCCCCAGAGCTCGACATTTGGCTTAAGTTCTATATTCAGTTCAGTTCAGTTTTCTTCTTCTTGTAAAACTTTGGCCTGAAATAGGTTCAGTATTTTCAAAGCTTATGGAAACCCTGTAGGATCATGATTAGAAAGCAAAAGTTCCAAAACTGTACTTATGTCATTCCTTTCTTTACAAGGAAAAAATAAACTACGCATCTGAAAAAGCCACTAAATTGATTGCTCTTTTATTTTTGTATTTTTTTCTGTATACCTGCAGTTGAGCACTAGTGCACCTGGGTCAACTTTCAAGATTTTTAATATTTTTAGAGTAAAAAATAGCATTTTGTAAGAGACCTTGCTGTATTCTCCCCTAGGCATATACAGTATATATAAATAACATTGACTTATCAGAATCGCATCATCAGGTCTAAATTTTTCATTTATGGTTATTATTAATTTTTTTTTTTTTTTAGGTTTTTCTTGTGGCCAATTCAACTCTGTGTTGAATCTTCCTTCCTGGTCATGAGCCATTGCAGATTGTCACACACTCTCAGGTGTAGTTTCGATTTCTCTGGCGTAATTAGTTAGTTGCAGGCCTTGTTATCCATTCAGCTGTCACTTCTCATTGATGACAATCATAGGTTACCGGTTTGCTTTTGCATTCATCACCCATTTTTGTGGGTGGTAGTAGGGGTGGGGAGGGGCGGAGTTGTGAAAGCTGGGGTATTGAGGCATGAGATGACATAGCACCTGGTGCCGTCTGCCCGCGGCACACACACATATACACACTCGCGCACACACACACACCTGTGACACCTGTTTGGAAAGGAGACAGGTTTTATCAACGAGGCGGGTTCGTTATGGTGATTAGCCGTCATCTCAAGGGGCGAGCCTTTGTTTTCATTGATGCTTTAGGTTTACGTTAAACCTTTGTTTTAAGGGCATTGTTAGCTACGCCCTATACTGTTCGGCGTTACTTGCAGACTCCACTATCGCACCTGGTCCTGAGTTCTTATTTCATGCTTAATTGGAGATGGATACAGACTTGATTTACCTTTTTTATGTTGCAACATAACTCTGGTCTTCAATTTGCGACGTTTGTTCATTTTATGTGTTTATTTGATTAAATTTATCTTTTGGAATACTGAAAAGTTATCGCTGATTGTCAGTCATTTATTCCTCTCTTTCTCACTGAGCAGTGTTAAGTCATGGTTTCATTTTCCTGTATCAAAGGGAGCATTGAATATTCATTGCGCCACTTTCACTTCAATCGTGAAATTAGGCTGCGTTCAAGTGCAGCTTTTCAGTTTTTCGATTGATACCGCTTCCGTTTTGCCCCAAAATAAAAATCAGCTGGTTTTCACTTTCCCGAGAAAATTCTTGATAAATTGAAGGCATTACTGACAAAGTTTAAAAAAGGAAAAAAAAGATATCGTGAACAAGTGACTAGCTGTCTTTTGTACTCTTCACGAAGTGAAATGTTGCCTCTTTTTTTTTTTTTCAAGGTAATTCTGCTGTTTCAGTTTGAGTTTTCCGCCCCTTTTTGAAATAGCCTTTCCTTTTTTTTTCGCCTTCGCACAGAATGGGGGTCAGACAGCTCGTTGATGAATCGTTTGATGGTTCTTCCTATCATCGCCCGGTACCAATTAGCTTCATCGCGACCAAAAGTCCATGAGCTAACTATTAGGTCGCCGCGCAACGCCGATATACCTGGGGGGAAAAATCTGCGCGCCCCGGCCCCCTTTTTTTTATTTTTTTACTTCCGTGTTAGATGGGTAGCTTTTGTGCATGGCTTGTCGCTTGGTGTATGTTGCAAGGTGCGGTATGGAGGTAGGCAAGCCGAATACGTA
>NC_089754.1:52417270-52424770 GCF_040412425.1 Macrobrachium rosenbergii
GGAGTTATTTGCATGATCTATTTTCTGCGACATAGCATTGTGATTGAGCCTACAGAAATCGTTTTGATTGATTGTTGATTGTTTCGTATTGTTTGATACTTGTCATGTGTATGATGTATTTCCAAATGCCATGAAGTTTCAGACGATGATATTTTATTTCTTTTAAAAATGCACAATTTGAAATGCTGTCGCCGTGAATTGTTTTCCATTGTGTTTGATGTATTATTTCTTGTCGCGACTTCATCCTCGTCACAGCGCCGACAGATCTCAGTCAAGCAATATTCATAGGAGAGGGATTTCTTGAACAACGGAACAGTCAATCTCTTAAGACTGTCGCATAATATTTTTCTTCGGAAAACGCTTCGATAGTGGCTGGTGGCAGTTTGGGCGAAGGGAACACGATGGCATACAGGTGATGGAAGATCCCCTGATCCCCACCCCCTTTTTTTTTTACTCTCTCTCTCTCTCTCTCTCTCTCTCTCTCTCTCTCTCTCTCTCTCTCTCTCTCTCTCGTTTGATCGATCGCTTCTTTTATCAAGAACCCTCCTCCATTCTCCGCTCAAGATATTTCTTCACCTTCCAAGTACCCCTACATCGTCCGTCCGTCTTCTTCCCATTATCATTATCATCATTCTAACATCGTCTTCCCACCCCACCCCCACCCCTTCCTCCCCCTTGCCACCATTTCCTGTATTGAACATTGCTTACAGTTAAGGTTAGTCATTTTACACCTAGCCCTCCATTATCATAATTGAGCGAGTGTCTTCGTTTTTTTTTTATGACTCACTTCACCCACCTGTTTAAGTCTCTCACTTTAAAAAAAAAAATAATCATTTACAGCCCATTTTAATGCTTCCTCTGTATGAGTAACCTAAATTTATATCCATTTTGAAGACCTGTACTTGATAAACAGAAAATATGTTTTATGATATTTTTTTTTTTTTTTTTTTTTTTTTTTTTTTGAGATCTGCCTCACGAAGACTGACATTTACTTTCTTTTGTAAGACCTTTCCTTTGTAAACTCCTACTACCTTTACCCACTTCGTAAGACCTCCCCTTTTATAAAGACCCACTTCTACCTCCCTTTTTAAGACCTTACCCAATTCCCCCTTTTGAAGACCTTTCTCTCCCTGTTTGTAGTACTCCCCCGCCACTCATTTTTAAGACCCCAATTCTTGTCCCCCTCTTTCAAGTCCTGGAAACTCTTCCTTTTAAACACCAAAGTGCTCCCTCCCCTCCTCCTCCCCTCCTCCTCCTCCTCCTCCTCCTCCTCCTCCTCCTCCTCCTCCTCCTCCTCCTCCTCCTGCGTACACTCACAGACAAACACATCAGTTACGTTCTTCTGTCCATGAAGAATATTATTTTTGTTCGCCGTTTGTCATTTGTGCCCATGATTCCTCTCTGCCTTTCCGATATAAAACGCGACTACAAAGTCTGGAGATAGTTTCAAAGGCCTTCAGGAACTTGAAGTATTCACTCCCTTTGCCCTGAAAGCCCGTAAAAATTTAACAGCGTTCAACTGCTTAACTGACAGGATTTTAGTTGTCTGTAAAAGAAAACTGATGTGACGGCTTTGTCTGTCCGTCCGTACTTTTTCTGTCTGCCCTCAGATCTTAAAAACTACTGAGGCTAGAGGGCTGCAAATTGGTATGTTGATCATCCACCCTCCAATCACCAAACGTACCGAATTGCAGCCCTCTAGCCTCAGTAGGTTTTATTTTATTTGAGGTTAAAGTTAGCCACAATCGTGCTTCTGGCAACGATATAGGTACCAACAACACAGGCCACCACCGGGCCGTGGCTGAGTTTCATGGGCCGCGGCAGAAATTTCATGCAGCATTGTACGCTGTACAGAAAACTCGATTGCGTTCGAAGAAACTTCGGCGCAGTTTTTGTTTTATTTTACATTGTGGAAGCCTTGTTTTCACGTCCTTCTTGGTTTTTAATGCGACTAATTGTAGCCAAATGTTTGACATTTTTAAAATATATTTATTTAGATTCACTCAGTCCTCTCCTTTCTTTGATTTTGTACTATACAGCTACAGCATCAGAGTCAGTTCATTGTTATCTGGTTTCTCTTCCTTAGACATAGATATAATTTTAGTCAGAGAAGGTAAACCAGTCTAAAATACCTTCCATCACCTTAGTAATGGATTGAAGAATGTGGAATAAAAAACTAAAATCCTTTCCATTTTTCATTAAACCACACATATTTTAGTTGGTTTAGTTCCTCCTGCACTCTAAGAATTACAAGTCAGTCTTAATTCATTTCCCATTTTCTTTGTGTTACCAAATTACTTATCGAATTACATTATTAATCCCCAAACCAGACCTTCATAAAATTCTGTGTTTTGCTTCCGTGGACTCTCTTCTACTCCCAAATTTTCCTAAAGTTGTTGTTTGTCAGGTACTTCTTTATCTGAGGCAGATCATCCATATCCGGAACTGTCATTTATTATTATTTTGGTACATCTGTGTATACATGTTCAAACATCATTCTCGTATTTTAATCTCTATGTTTTCTTGTTGTGGTAGTGGTTCTGTGTGTTGCATAACACTAAAAATTTTGTTTTAAAACTCTCTCTGTCTGTGATAGGATTAGTTTGGCTAATTGCGCACATGAAAAAGACCACAAATTGGAGAACGAATAGATTCAAAACCGCATATATATATACAGTTCCGGAGCGCCATGCCTCCGCTTCAGTGTAGAGAGCATGACGCTCCGAAACTGTATATGTGTGATTTTGTATATGTGTGGTTTTGATTATATTTGCCGTTTTTTTTTCAAGTTTCAGAGTTCGACACCGAGATATCATCATCATAGTTGCGCACAACTCACGAAAGTTTATTTAATTTTTTTATAGTGGTCCTTTTTTTTTACGTGTACATGATTCATGTCAGTTCAGGTTTGATTGCCATTCATATGATATTACTTCAGATATATATATATATATATATATATATATATATATATATATATATATATATATATATATATATATATATATATGTGTGTGTGTGTGTGTGTGTGTGTGTGTTTGTGTGTATGTATGTATGTATGTATGTATATATATATATATATATATATATATATATATATATATATATATATATATATATATATATATATATATATATATATATGTATATATATATATATATATATATATATATATATATATATATATATATATATATATATATATATATATATATATATATATATATATATATATATATATATCATTATTACAACATATTTGTCCATGCTTTTGAATTGAGACATACACAACATAACCTACTGTATAATTTCCATCATCCCTCTTCCCATTACGTTAATTTCACCAGTTCTTATGTACTGAAAATCGCCCAAGAAACGTCAATCCGACTTCGATTCACGGTCGCCTTGACGCTTTTGTTAACGTCCCGACAACTACAGGCCCAAGGGGACCCGGAGGTGGGCAAGTGTATGTAACTGGGCACTTACCTCGAGGATTATGGGTAAGGGAAGTATGTCGAGAGAAAGTAAAGAGCAGAAATAAGTACATCCCTTCGCGAGGTTTAGCATCCGTAAAAGGGCTTTTAAAAACGGCCGGAATGGGGAGTTAATGTACTTTTTATTGAGATATTGGTGTTACAGCTGGTCTTTCATAGCCTGAGAGGAAGTAACCCATACATGAATGCTTCCGATATTCGCCTGTGATTTAGTGCGTTGTGTTCTTCTTCTTCTTCTTCTTCTTCTTCTTCTTCTTCTTCTTCTTCTGTGGTTTTGTTTACGTGATTTTCAGGGATTGATTTTCTTCTTCTTCTTCTTCTTCTTCTTCTTCTTCTTCTTCTTCTTCTTCTTCTTCTTCTTCTTCTTTTCAGGTCTTCTTCTTCTGTGGTTTTGTTTACGTGATTTTCAGGGCTTGATTTTGTTTCTTCTTCTTCTTCTTCTTCTTCATCTTCTTCTTCTGTGGTTTTATTTGCTTGAATTTTTTTGAGGGCTTGATTTTGTTGATTCTTGTATAGATGTGTAGCCTGCGCATATTTATATTGTTTTATATGCGGTAATATACCACCTTGTTACCACCTTGTAAAAGGTCCATTGGCGTTATACTTATCGGCCATACAGTCATTGCTTGTCAATTTCCAATGGCCTGTGAATTAACTTTAAGCTTTATATTAATTATTGATACTAATTACTTCTAGTTCCTTTATGAGGGTACATATATGTCGTTCAAAACCGCCGGTCGGCGTTTGACACGCATAAAAGTAGTGGCAGGTGAGCTAGGAATATTCTCAAAATGTATAAGCATACATACATACTCTTTGTTAACATCGACATGAGCACGCATACTCGGACACACCGGATTTTCTTATTTCCGGAGAAGTTTTAAGATAATAAACATGATACAACACAAGCGTGAAACCCGCTTCCCTTTTTTTTTCCATCCATTTAGCCACTTTTTTTTTCCATTTTCGTATTCCCCTTTACTTTTTCCATGTCGCGTTTTTGTTTCGTCATCAGCATGGCAAAGCTAGAGATTAAAAAGATATATAAATAAAATACAGGGAATTTGGGGGGGTTTATGTGTAATATCCAGGATTCTTTTCTCTGTACGCAGGTATTAAGTTTGAATAATGAACGCTGTTTTCCACGAATGGCTAAATCAGGATTGTCCAACTATTTTTAATTAGTGATTTCAGGCCAGAGGTATTGTTCCGGAGGTTATCCATTTTTGAATCCACTGGATGAACTCATTTTTAACCCTTTTATGAAACGTCTAAGATAAATAGTTGCTTATTTTGTCATTTCCGGGTTTATTTGTAGAACAAGATAAGCAACCATTTTCCTTTCGTTACGACGATCGAGACGCATTCGGTTTAAGCCTATTGTGCCTCTGTTGACCAAAGTTTAAAACTGTGGTGAATCTAAACACGAAGGAAAGGAGTGGGGTGGAGGGTGGGGTGGGCTTGGGGCAGGAGAGATGGAATGGAGTGGCTGCTTCATTCTATAAAATTTTCTGACAACAGTAAATCTGATATTATCTGGCTCTTACTTTCTAATGAAGAAGGTTTTTAGGTGTTTATGTATATAAATTATATATATATATATATATATATATATATATATATATATATATATATATATATATATATATATATATATATATACACACATATATATAATATAATATATATATATATATATATTATATATCTATATATATATATATATATATATATATATATATATATATATATATATATATATATATATATATATATATATATATATATATATATATAATTTGTATAGGTAACACCTGGCCTACCATCACCAGGCAGCTTACCTATAACAGCGTATCAGCAACACCTGGGAGTCAAGGACTTTCTGAGAATCTCTCTCTCTCTCTCTCTCTCTCTCTCTCTCTCTCTCTCTCTCTCTCTCTCTCTCTCTCTCTCTCTCTCTATATATATATATATATATATATATATATATATATATATATATATATATATATATATATATATATATATATATATATATATATATTCAAGAGTCTTTTAGAATATGGCTAGTGAATTTACACAAATATCATATCTCGGAATGTTCAAAGTTAATAGTGATTTATCTTGCAGATCCTGCTATTTTTCTAGCCAACGTAACGGGCAAAATTGACGCCTATACTTAAAGGCAGTTTTAAGAGTACTAGTGTAACAGAATGTTAATATTCATTCCCCTGGCGTACCGTCTGGAGGTATCCAGTAAATTAATCTGTAGGTCCATTTGTCGGGCCCTGTAAGTTTAAAATAAAGCTGAAGACTTGAGACCTCTTATATAAAATCTGTTGGTAATGGGGACTCACCATTTTGTGGTGGATTCACGGGTCGGCGCCAAATAGGTAAAAGATCAGATATGAATTTAACCTTGACCATAACTTTTGAGCTTTATGAAATAGACTTCATATTAGGCTTTCATTCTCCACTAATGAAAGCTTTGTCCTGAGTAAGGTCAGTGTAATACTTTGAGCTAAAAAGTCAGATTGGAATTTAACTCTGGCATATAATTTTTGAGTTGTGCTGTTTGGAGGGTTGACATTTTGTATCAGGGGTCCTTGAAAGAGGTCGAAGCTCTGGGTCATTACCATATTTGGACGTTAAAGGTCGCACAGGAATTTAACCTTGGCCGTGGATAGAGACAGAGTATATATCTGGAATTCATGTTCGATTAATGGAGCTGATGCACATTGGGAAGTCAAGGTCCCTACTTAGAGTTCCAGGTTCAAATGTGGATTTGCCATTGTAGATGACTTGAGTTTCGTAATTATACTTTATTTTTAATTTTATTTTATGAAATAAAAATACACATTTTCTTTGTAATTTTAACTTTTACATGTAGTGTCCCCAGTTACAGTCAAGTTGATGCTTCAAAGTGAATTTCTTTATTAGGAAATATCATCTCCTTGTGTTGGCAGTTGTATGTAGTATAGTCGAATACGATATGATTAAAAGAAATACAAGCTTTCGCTCGACTCCTGAATCGATGAACACACACACAACGCCAGCTCTACTTATTATGTTAGTCGACACAAGTGATCTGAGGTGATTCACTAAAAGGGGTGAAAATAAAAAAAAAAAAAAAAAAAGAAGGAAAGAAAGGTCAGGGCTGACGGAGAGACTTTAGCTTTGCTTACCACTCAAGTAAATGAAGCCAGACGTTCTCTCTCTCTCTCTCTCTCTCTCTCTCTCTCTCTCTCTCTCTCCCAACTCTTATTTCTTGAGGTGGAATCACAACCTCTCATCTTTTCTCGCTGTCTTTCTGTGCTTCTTTTTTTTTCCCTTGCTCCTAATCTCCAGTTAAGATCAATCTTTTCTTATTCCACTTACTCCGCCTCCAGCTTATTTCAGCTGTTTATTGCTGGTTTTAGTAAACCTGATGTCATGCTCAAGGAACTGTGACGTATTTTAATGATCGTCTGCTTGTTTTGAGTCATAAATTTTAAAAGTCAGTGAAAGGAATAATTACATTAGTGGTTATTTTTACGTTGCGAATACGATGCACACTTTT
Source organism: Macrobrachium rosenbergii (assembly GCF_040412425.1). Classification (NCBI taxonomy): domain Eukaryota; kingdom Metazoa; phylum Arthropoda; class Malacostraca; order Decapoda; family Palaemonidae; genus Macrobrachium; species Macrobrachium rosenbergii. The sequence goes on from NC_089754.1 coordinate 52,424,325, forward strand.
GTTGTGGATGTGACGAAGTGATTGGCCCACAGGAAAGTGCAAGAAACTAGCCAAAAGTTATGAATGCAAAACCTAATGAAACGCCAACTTAATATCCTTATATAGTCCAGACCTCAGGCAATAGGATGCACGAAGGTGAAGAAACAGTGTAATGTCTGATGTCAAAGGATCCGTGATATTTACTCCTTCAACGGTGAAAGGTTACAGGAACGAAGAAAAATCCAAACCATTGCGATACAGGAAAGGAAAGAGCGACCGACCCCAGCAATGTGTGGATTTATCGTTTGACACAGTATTTGTAGAAGCAATGTCTGTACAGGTGTTATGGGGCTACCTGAGAACAGCAGAGGACTTCATGTCATCGGGATATTGTTACTGTTACAAAAAAAATCGTCAGTTGTCTTCCTAAGAAATACATGTATTTTTATTCAGTTGGCTGAAGAGGA
>NC_089754.1:52439770-52457270 GCF_040412425.1 Macrobrachium rosenbergii
GAGGTTGCTAATCACGGACTTATACCTGACGAGGCAGGTGTCACGCAGTCCGCAGTTACATTCAGAATGGCTTAGTAGAGCTTAGAATCGTAAAAAAAAACTCGAAGTTAGGAGTTATTTGCTGTAGGTGGCGGAAAATCTGTGCTGGAGGGTAAGGGACAACCCTTCGCTTATGTTAATCATAAAATGACTTCAGGTGTTGAGGTCACTCCACAATTACGAATGGAAATTCATCTGTTTTCAAAATATCAGGGTCATAAATGCATTAATAATATTAAGCAAATCACCTGTTTTACAGAATATCAAAATGCAAACCTTTGTTGCTTTCAATAATAACAACAGCAATCATATTACGAAATCGGATGATAGGATGCAGACAAAACCATCTTAATAAGCCTTCGCGCATTTGCATTTTGTTTTAACTGGTTAGTGTACGAAGTTGCTCATTATTTATCACAGTGTATTGTTAGTGTATTTTAATGTTTTATGCGTTCACATGATTCAGCAACAAGTTACTGAATAAAAGGTATTGGCGAAGAGTCAAGCGTATGCCCCTCACATTTAGGTAATTTCTCTAACTGTTTTTAGTTTCAATTTTTTTTATTTGTAATACATTCGTGTAATTTCGTGGTCATCATAGTTGTACAAACTGAGGAAATAAATTGGAAGACTTGGTAGTATGTCGACCAAATAAAAGTATTTCGGTAGGAAATGTGGTTTCATATTCTCGCATGTTATGAGAACGACATTATATATATATATATATATATATATATATATATATATATATATATATATATATATATATATATATATATATATATATATATATATATATGAAGCCACTGGGAAAGTACAGACTGAAAACGACAGAGTGCCAAGCTCTTTCGTGTATTTTAACACATCTTCGGGGTACAATATACGAAATTACTTGGCACTCTGTCGTTTACTCTAATTTTCCCATTGGCTTCAGCTACTAAACAAAATATATATATATATATATATATATATATATATATATATATATATATATATATATTTATATATATATATATATGTTTATTACAATCAAGTATTGAACATAGAATGTGAAGAACAACTTCACAGATTTTCATCTATCTTTAGGTCGTTGGTCTGGTTATTGAAAACCCGAAAAAAGGTGCTAAATTGAAAATATGGATTAAAAGGGATTTACCTCTCCTCTCATATTTTTAAATGGTGTAGTTGCATACGGAAGAGAGGTGTCAATAAGAAAATGGGATTCCATCTACTACATGGCTTTTCCTCTGATATAAATGTCGAAGAGCTTGAGGGGTTGATTAGCGTGAATATTTTGTGATCTTTTGAAAGATGAATGTCAGATCCCTTTCAGGCAGAGATTTTGAAGGAGTTTTCCTGGTATAGTATTGTGTCGTGATTTTCTGATCACTACGTAAAAGTTATTTTCTGTGTATGGTAATTTTTAATACATCTGTCTGTCTGTCTGTCTGTCAGCGAGCTAGTCAGGCTCGCTCGGCTTGCTATGAAGACTCCCGTCAATTAACTTTTTACTTTCCTACGTAAAGACTGCCTAAAGCAGAAGGGATTTTTTGAAGTACTGTAGATATTGAATAAAACCTTAACCTTGGTCATTACGTTTGAACTAAAAGAGATGAGACATCATAACCCATCTTTCACTTGTATTGGTCTTTCAGACGACACAAAGGTTAGTGACGTTTAGACATTGACCTTGACCTTTGTATTTAAAACTCCTGCCATCGTGTTTCGCACACGCTTCGTGTCCCAAGAAAATTGTTGGAGTTCTTACTTTTGCGAGAACCGTGATAATGTCAGCATTTCGTCAGTCCGAATGCTCTTAAACAGAAGTGTTTGGGGGGTCGGTAGGGATACCCACAAAGTGCTTGTTACCGTCTTAATTTTCCTGCCCCCCCCCCCTTCCTTCTTTTGTGCTTTTTCGATACCATGTTAATTTAATTTTAATTATATATATATATATATATATATATATTATATATATATATATATATATATATATATATATATATATATCCACATATATTGTTTGTGCGTATATGTATACATACATACATACATACATATATATATATATATATATATATATATATATATATATATATATATATGCAGTATATGTATGTATGTATGTATATATTTTGCTATGTTTACCATGACTTAAAAACCGTTCTCTTTCCATGGTTTTCCCATATTTCTGTCTAATACTAATTCCGACCAGTGTCACATAATAATAATGATAACATAAAATTGTGCTGCTCTCTGGCATAACCTTTTATTCTTTTTCCGCACGAATCAGCATCAGCTGTTCTGAACATCAAGTCGAAACAGCAAGAGAGAGAGAGAGAGAGAGAGAGAGAGAGAGAGAGAGAGAGAGAGAGAGAGAGAGATACACTTGGCTTGCTTGAAGTTCTTCGCTGACGGGTCTTGTCATTCGCAGACGGGTATCTCCTGTCAACTTTTGTCTGTCGCTTTCCAATTCCTTGATGTCGAGAAACATCATCGCCGTCCATTCGCGGAGGGGGCAGCCTTAGATCTGGGGATGCTGTCATTTGCCTGGCGTTCTCTTGCTGCTTTTGTGACTGCTGCTGGCGAAGACGAGGATTTTGTGAGAGCGGATATGATGAAACGCCTTGATGGGTATCTTGTGTAATGGAAAATAAAAAGGAAAAAAAAAAAAAAGGACGATTTGGCTTTAATTCAACTTGTTTTCGATTGTCTTGCGAAAGCGGGATAGAATGTATGTTTGGATGCATGTATGTGTATAACTGAATCGCGAAAATATGGAACGTGATGAATATATAAGTGTAAGAAACACTAAGATGAAATTGTCTGTCGTCCTTTACTTAGCTGGAAAGGACAACAGACTCGAATGCTGCGAGGCCTTTCGACTGTCTGTCGTCCTTTACTCGTGGATTTTATCTTTATGTATGTATGTATGAAAACTGTATGTATGTATGTTTATATATGTGTATGTATTTATACATATATAAATAAATTTTAAAGTGTGTATATATATTTTGTATTATATATATGTATATATAAATGGAAAGACTGAAGGACCAAGACTTTAGGGTACTGAGGAAGTTTAAAATTGTTGCTGATGAAGAATTAACATATTGACAAGAAATCGAAAATATATTAAGTACCGCGAAAGACAAAACATACTCAAGGTGGAATAAGCAATTAAGAAAATCCTAACACAGGAACTTTCATTTTTTGAGATATTTAATAGTATGTTATACCTTTTCAAACGTTAATGATGAAACATTTTTTGAAATTCACCCATCTGATAATGAAAATCGCTTTTTTACGGGCTCACCTATTCGTTATCAATCATATCATTAATTTATATAGTTCACCTTCATTATGGCGCTGAATAATCCTGATGTGTTCCGGCGCTTGGCCTTCGAGACCTAAATTTCATAATCAATCAATCTATGAGCAAGAGCCCGTGCTGGCTTAAAGCCAGTTTAATCGAAAACAACCAACAAGCTTAAGTTCATATTTATGAATCAAGAAGGCATCTTCAACTAACATTATCTATTTAATGTTATGTTCAAGATTGTTCATACCTCTGATGTAATTTTAGTAATGTACTCCATGTACGAATATTTTTTAACATTTTTTGAGATAAGTGACTTCTATTACCATTAATTTAGTCATTTCTAATTAGGTGGATTAGCACGTACATTTGAGAACTATCTTGCGTTTGTGTGTGTGTGTGTTTGTGTGTGTATTCGGCCCACCCCCTTTCTCCCTGCTTTTTGTTTCCACAACAACATAAATGTTTTGACTTTCCTCTCACCCCTAACGGTCCCCTCCATTCTTTTTTGCCGTGCCCTCTTTCTTTTTTTTCTTTTGTATACTTTTTTTTTTTTTTTTAATAGGGGAAAGGTTGTTTTTTCGCCTATCCTACCAAGTCTGTGACGTCCACTCTATACCTTATTTTGATATTCCCGGCTGTTATGTTTTTATTTATGGTTTGTATGGACGTGTGTGAGTGTGTGTGTGTGTATTTCGGAAGTATGGATTATTAATATATTTTTATATATGTATGGTATTGGTTTTTTCTATACGCATCTTGAAGGATTTTAAGATGAATTTGCACTGACTTTACTTACCTGCCCCACGGCTTATTTATCTTGAGTTTTTCCCCCCTCATTATTTTTGGATTTCTTCATACTAATTAGTGTTATCACTGTTTAACTGTGGTGGCGATGACTTTTGATGTTTTGACGTCAGTGTCTTACGTCTTTGAATTCATTTCTTCTTATCCAAGTTTTGCGAACATATGTTTTCTTCTGTTGTGTACACCTTTCCATACTCTTGTTAATTTAATGTTGCTTTTTGTCATGCAATATACATTATCTTTATGATTCTTCTCTCCATTTTTTGGCATATAGCATAATCTCTTTAGAATATTTCTAGGTAAGTTCGTGTCCCTTTGGTTTGTTCCGCGAAGATGTATAATAATAATAATAATAATAATAATAATAATAATAATTAACAACGATGTTCTTAGGGTCCGGACCCTTTAGAACATTTATGAATTCTCGTGATAAAGAGTTTCTCTCCCAAAATATAATAATAATAATAATAATAATAATAATAATAATAATAATAATAATAATAATCATCGAACTTGGGCAAGACAGCGATAACTGAGTATTGATGTGACTTACCTAACCTAACCTAAACATCCTAGTGCAAGTATGCTTACCTACCGGGGTCCTTCGGCCCCCAACATTCTTCACTTGTTATAGTGACGTTATTCCCCTGTTTCGCACTTTGACCTGAATATCTTTTATAGGAAACACTTGAGTATTCACAATTTCTTTCTTGTTGGGGTTGGGGGGCATGTAACACCCCGACCAATGTTTCATTCTTTTTAATGGAATTCCTAAGTTCATTGTTGATGCTAGGATGTTGAATTGGGTGTTATATTAAACCTGAGTGGCTGCAATGTGTGGTAGTATGTTAAAAAATTATTTTAACATGCTGCTGTAGATTGCTTTGCCATTGATATATATATATATATATATATATATATATATATATATATATATATATATATATATATATATATATATATATATATATATATATATATATATATATATATATATGTATATATATATATATATATATATATATATATATATATATATATATATATATATATATATATATATATATATATATATATATATATAATATATGTGTGTGTGTGTATTAATGATACTTATGCCCCTTATTACTCATTAAAAAGTAATAAAAGAATCCGAAAAAATCATGATTTTTTTTAGAAAACTTCCTTCCTGATATATTTCTTTGATCAGTCTGTATACAGTTGTTTTTCGTTTTGATGTCATTTTAGACTGAATATTTTCCATTTATCGTTATATGTTAAAAAAAAAAAAAGAACAAGAATATTTCAAAATGATGAGTCGAATATATCCAAAAATAAAAAATCTTACATTTTGAAAAAAAAATATTTGCCAAAAATAAAGCGGCAATTTTTTTTTTTTTTCACACCTTTCAAAATTCGATAAATCATGTTTCCAGTGATATCTGCCCTTTTGTCGTCAATCTGTTGTGTCAGTCTACCCATGCTGTCTTATTTTTCTTTTTCTTTTATAATTATTTCTGTTTTCTTAGTTTTTATTATCATTTTCCATTCCTATGTCTCATTTGTACCACCTACTTATTTATGCATCTGTCAAAAGCTTTCACACCGTGAAACGGGTCTTTGGACAACGCTCGTCCTCTGAGATGTTAATTTCCAAACATCGTTCTGCCATTTCCCAAAAGTCATTCCTGTTAAAGTCTCTCCTTCATTTGCTGGATGTCCAAAACAGGGTAATTTATTGTCGCTGGAATGCCATACCTTTTGAAGGCGATGGATGATGCCTCTAAGAATTGTTTTAATCCTCACAGGGAGCCTAAAATTTCCCAGTGCCATGTCCCAGCCGGTATGGTGAATGGCTGTTGGCCTGCAGACAGTGAGTGGTTATATAGAAACATAAGATCAACATTGCTAGTCCTAGAATCTGACACTTTTTCTGTCTGGGTGTAACAAGATAATAAGTATACCTTAGTTTTACCAGACCACTGAGCTGATTAACAGCTCTCCTAGAGAGGGCTGGCCCGAAGGATCAGACTTATTTTACGTGGCTAGGAACCAATTGGTTACTTAGCAACGGGACTCGATACCTCTACGGCCTACATCTAATTACACCTAGAAAGGAATCTCTCCCCTTTGAGAATGATTGACAAATCGCTGATGACTAATTATGGGCCTCTTCATCCAGATAGCAAAGATAGAAAAGAATTATGTGGAGCAAGAATGTTGTTGAAAATATCAGCAGCTCTTCAGCTCCGTGAATGACATGCATTGTTATATAGTACAGAACACACTGTGAAAACATATATATGTATATATATATATATATATATATATATATATATATATATATATATATATATATATATATATATATATATATATATATATATATATCTTTCCTCTGGCAAACACATAATGTATCTCTCATTTCCCGCTTCTTTCCTTTCTTTGAAACCCTCTTCCTAGCCAACCCTTTCTTTGCGTTCATGTTTGTTTTGGGGGGAGGGGGGGGTGGGGTTTGGTGTCTGGAATCCCGTGCTCCCCAGGGCGGGCGGGCCAGGCCTTAGGTAGAAATGTGCGAGTTTAGTGCTTAGTATGTCGAGATCACGGGGGAAATCAAGAGTACTTTGTCGGGCTCCCAGATCTCGTCTCACCCTCGAGACTCTCCGGGAGACATCCACGTCTGCTTCGGCCTCTGTCTCAAGGAACTCCTCTGGGAGAGGTATCGACACAAATTCTTACGAGCACTCCGGCAGGAGTAAGGAGTTGGGGGTGGGGCGGGGGAGCGGGAGGGGGAAGAGTTGGATGGTTTCAGGGGTTGGGAAAGGAGTTCGGAGATGGATCATTGGAATGCAGTAATGCATTAAGGAATTTATTCTTGTTTCTCATCATCATCATCATCATTATCATCACCACCACTTTCAAATAATCGATTATCTTTTATTTCTTGCGATGTTTCTGAAGAAGGTTTGAGTGTATGTGTGTGTGTGTGTATATATATATATATATATATATATATATATATATATATATATATATATATATATATATATATATATTATATATATATATATATATATATATTATATATATATACATGTATATATATATGTATATGTATATATATATATATATATATATCAATATATATATATATATATATATATATATATATATATATATATATATATATATATGCGTGTATGTTTATACGCAATTTTACAACAGTTCACTGACAAGTGATACCTTAATTAAGACTTGTAAGCCTATGAATATAAATTTTTGTGTCTAAAACTTCATGATTTATTTTCACTCACATATTTACAAACAGTAGATAACCACAGTTTTTTCTTTTAGCTTTTCTTTAGCAATAACTTGATGGGTTTAGGTTTTGTGAAGGATAATCTGTGCCAGGCGAAGAGAGCTTTTTTTCAGTATCCTTCTTGAATACCTTTCAAATTTAATTTTCAAGAGGCGATGTGGTTTGCTATTTATATTAATCTTGTAATGGAACTTGAAAGATGTTCAGGTCATGATTTTTTTAAATTTTTATATTTATTGATTAAATTGTAAAGTTGTCGCTTACCTCCTTCATAATTATGTAAAAAAAAAAATATGTAATTTGACTTTACAACGTAATTGGTTTTAAAAACAAAACGGTAATAATGTTAACAACTGGAAGGAGAAAAAAAATGAAAGGAACTACTGTTTGTAAGGTTAGAACAGGGGACCAAATAGGAAATTTCTTATCTGTACTCGAGTTCAGTCCGTATGTAGTTGATTGTCAGTTTGCTTTCTTAATACCAAAAGAACTAATGATAACTTATCCTTTTTTTTCAGGTATGTTGAGCCGTGTCTTTTCGAAATGCTGTCTGAAAGGTAAAGTCCCTCTCTCTCTCTCTCTCTCTCTCTCTCTCTCTCTCTCTCTCTCTCTCTCTCTCTCTCTCTCTCTCTCTCTCTCTGTTGTGGCTGCGGCATAATAATTATTTGCTTTTCGTCACCACGTTGGCTCCCCGTTTCTGTTTCCTCATGTGAACGGTAACCCCCATGACTTTGCGCCAGAATGAACCACTCCAGGAGTGGTATTTCGGTACATTTTCCGTCTCTGTTTACCTTTGGGACTTACTAAGCTTCCCTTTGGTGCCCCGGTCACGAATCTTTTGTTTTTCGTTCCTAGATGAATTTTTGCTGCCGGTTGTCAGCAGGCTGGAGCCTAACCTTTCCCTCAGGTCCAACAGTTATTTGGGGAGCGGGACCATTTTGGTTGTATGCTGTGCAGCGTTCGTTTCCAAAGAGCGAGCTGTGGGTGGTAATTCGGAGTTTATCTTAGTGTTCCACTAAGGGAGAGTCTTTCTATTAGTTATTAGTTGGTGATTTGCTAGCAGTTTACAATGTCTAGTTTTTTAGTTTCTGGTGAATGCCCCTCAGTTTTTTTCAATGTAGTTGTATTAAAAAACAAATTTTGTTAGCCTTTCACTTATTTTTAACATTTATTTTAACCACCATGAGTTACGGTGTTTGTTGAAATTTCATATATGAAGAATTTTTGATTTCTATTTTTAAATGATCAGTTTTAATTCTTGGGAGTTTCACTAACAACAATCCTTTTGGCTTTTGAGTGATTTTCCTTGATTGTTTATTATTGTTCCTGAATGTGATTGAACTTTCATAATTGTTTTGGCTATTCATGAAAAATGTTTGTCTTATTTTTCCATTGAAAAATCTTGTGTTATATACTGATGTTGGAATAATGGCCTAAGATTTCTTCTGCAGTGTTATCCTAGAAAAAAATTCTTTTTCATGAGGTGCTCTGAAGTATTATTGAACAAAGTTCAAAATTTCGTACTGTCATGGGTATTAGGTGTTATATCCTAACTGAAAATGTAAAAAAAAAAAATGTATAGAAAAGGACTATTTTTCTCTCAAACTGTGCTTTCTTGATCAGGACATCATATGTTTTTAAATTTATCTATTTTCCAAAACATTCCGCGTAGATTCAGTGCTGAGAAACTGATATAGACCTTTCTTGAACTTTCGAGGACTCCTAGAATTTTATCGAACTTTCCAGCAATTTGAACAGTAAGGTAAATACAAATGTCATTGCTACTTCTATATGGTAGAATGTACCGAACTTTGGACTGGCAAGAATGCTCTGCTCTGGGTCGTCTACATTCCATCTCGAAAATTCCAAACTTCCTTGAGCTCTGGAGAGAAGGGCGCATTAGTTTTCAGAAGCGATCGACCCTTCCGGCTGATACAGAAAATGGAAATTTCTAAATGAAAGTTAATAACAGGGTTTCATAAATAAGTTTGTTATAATTATTCGCAACGTTCTGATTGCTCTTTTAGTAATCTGAGCGGCCATTCAGAAATGTTGTTTTTCTGTGCAATTCCACTGGATTGATTAGTGGATTAAGATATTTGAGGGTATTTGAAGCATCCCGTGTTATGCATATCAGTATTATTGGCTTTATACGGCAAATTAATTAAAACCAATTATATGAAAATATTTTAACATTGGCTCAGTTTTTGTTAATCATTTAAGCATGCTCTCATTGGATATGCATAAAGGTTTGTATTGTTCAAGCTTTATTTTGGCCAAATAATTATACCAACTTATCTCACGGATTGTTGCTGGAGATGGGAACCGTATCTCTAGAATTAATTACGATTCTTAAATTCCCCTGGGTCTCTCATACCCTTCTATTAATCAGCGTAAATTCAATGAAGACTTTATCAGTGTTGGTCATTGTATCTTGTTTAATCTTAATTTCTGGAATCTTGTCACTCTTAATATCTTCACTGAGTCGGAAAGTCCGCCGTGAAATTGTGGCAATTAATTTGTTTTTTTTCTTTTTCCTGCTCTGTGAAACGATCTAGCTGACCACTGAATCTTTGCTCTTCGTGTTAAGGATGATTCGAGACGTGTTCCTGTGTTGTCGTTCCGTTTTTTCGTTTCTTGTTCCCTCTTGTAAAAATCATCTTTTCATAGCCCCTCACATTCTTATTTTATTCTCTCTCTCTCTCTCTCTCTCTCTCTCTCTCTCTCTCTCTCTCTCTCTCTCTCATCTTGCTGGCAGTGCCATCTATATTTGTTCATAGTAACCATTTCTGAATCGAGTTATATGCAAATCTAAAATTGTTTGAAGATTCCTAAAACTCCAGCGCAGCCGAGACAGATTCTCATTTTCTGTGCTGTTTTTCAGTCAACCGTCTTTATATATCACTTTAAAAGTCCCTAAAATTCAGTTCTTCAATTATTCCCCTTGGTAGGAGCACTGAATTAGTTGCCCCTCTACCAATACAGTTACCTGTATCTTAATTTTTTATACAAGTCAAATGATGCTTATCCAACTTTTTTTTTCTAATGTCTCCTTTCTGTTCTGTGGGAGTTACCTTAATAGGGCAATGGCCGCATGGCCTTTGTATCTTATTCCATATAGAAATGGACGTATACGTAATGATGATAGAAATAATGATACTAATAATAAATGCTTAGTTGTGTGAGGTAATTCTTTCCTTGCTTTCGAATGCTGAATTTTTACTGGGTAAGAAATATAAGAACTACTGTTTCTGTTATTCATATTGGCATTATTTAAATCATTATTATTATTTCAGTGTAATGTCTCTATAAGAATAAAAAACATACTTGTAAGTTACATAACCACCTGCTGGAAAATGTCAGACCTCACGAAAGAAGAAAGCTGGTTATCTAACGGAAATCTGAAAAAAAATTAAAATACTTTATAGACATTCTCCAGTTACAGGAGTTGGAAATAATAATAATAAATAAGCCTTTTTTATCATAGAATGATGGGCAGGAGGAGACGAGTTTCTTTCAATTTGTACATCACAAGGACAGACCTTATGAAAGAAGGCAGCTGGTTATCTAAAGGAAATCTGAAAAAAAAATTAAAATGCTTGATAAACATTCTCCAGTTATAGGAGTTGGAAATAATAATAATAAAAAGTATTTTATCATAGAATGATGGGCTGAATGAGATGAGTTTCTTTCAATTCGTACATCACAAGGAATCTGTCTACATTTATGTTCGCCTGTGTCTGCATTTGCCTATAAGATTGGACAGCATACTGTACATTATAGGGTGACTTTGGGTCAGAATTGTTTATGTTAATGCTATGATTATTTATACAGTTAATCGGCAGCTACTTACACTGTTAAATCTTGTCTTTTTCCTGTTGCTAATGCTTTAAATGAATAAAAGTGAAATTATTCAGTTTCTCATTATTGTTAATATTATTATTATTATTTCAACTCCTTACTACCATTACCTTTGACCTCACTTTATCATCATCATCATCATCTCCATCCTGGAATAAAACAAACACTAGTATAATAACATTTTATTTTGTAAAATATCATTGACATGCTCCCATTTATTGGAAATTCTTGAATTGCCGTTGTGACGGAATCCACAGCTCATACCAGAAGTTTAATATGTGTACATTGCAGCATAGCTGAAGTGAAAAAAGAAAAATGATTTCTTGACATTTCTGTACATTCTCTCTCTCTCTCTCTCTCTCTCTCTCTCTCTCTCTCTCTCTCTCTCTCTCTCTCTCTCTCTCAATCATGTCTACAATTATTATTCACTTGCATCTTATTCTCTCTCTCTCTCTCTCTCTCTCTCTCTCTCTCTCTCTCTCTCTCTCTCTCTCTCTCTCTCTCTCTCTCAATCAATCATGTCTCCAATTATTATTCACTTGCATCTTAAATTCTCTCTCTCTCTCTCTCTCTCTCTCTCTCTCTCTCTCTCTCTCTCTCTCTCTCTCTCTCTCTCAATCATGTCTCCAATTATTATTCACTTGCATCTTAATTCTCTCTCTCTCTCTCTCTCTCTCTCTCTCTCTCTCTCTCTCTCTCTCTCTCTCTCTCTCTCAATCATGTCTCCAATTATTATTCACTTGCATCTTAAATTCTCTCTCTCTCTCTCTCTCTCTCTCTCTCTCTCTCTCTCTCTCTCTCTCTCTCTCTCTCTCTCTCAATCATGTCTACAATTATTATTCACTTGCATCTTAAATTCTCTCTCTCTCTCTCTCTCTCTCTCTCTCTCTCTCTCTCTCTCTCTCTCTCTCTCTCTCTCTCTCTCTCTCTCAATCATGTCTCCAATTATTATTCACTTGCATCTTAAATTATCTCCTCTCTCTCAATCATGTTTCCGGCTTGGTTCACGTACCCCAATTATCAATTATTATTCATTTGCATCTTAGAATCTCTCTCTCTCTCTCTCTCTCTCTCTCTCTCTCTCTCTCTCTCTCTCTCTCTCTCTCTCTCGTATGTCTGACGTAGGTCGCACACGTGCCGGTGGTCGGTTTCCAGTCTTACGATATTGCACTTCGTTCCAGTACGGTGAAGATTGGTTGGTTTAGTTTATTAGCGTACTCGTATTGATGAAGGCGAACATACTCCAAAATTATACAACTGATTAAATCAAAATACCCCGTCCATATTGAACAGAGATGAATTGGTTGCCATTGGTAATGGTTCCTTTTTTTTTTAATAAATATTCATTTTGTACGGAAAGAATGAGGGTGAATTTTTGTACAATATTTTCGCTTTGTCGGAAACAGCTTTATCATTTTTTTTTTTGGTTGGAATGTCATGGTATTTTATTATTAGATATTTGTTTTTATTAAGTTTGTTTATTATTCTTATTTTTATTTTTATTTTCGTTGTTTATTATCTTCTTTTTATTATTATTACCTTTATTATTTTCTTTTTGTTTTTATTACCTTTGTTTATTATCTTATTTTTATTTTTATTACTTTTGTTTATTATCTTATTTTTATATGTGTTACCTTTGTTTATTATCTTATTTTTATTTATATTACCTTTGTGTATTATCTTATTTTTATTTATTTTACCTTTGTTTCTTACTTTATTTTTATTTCTGTTACCTTTGTTTATTATCTTATTTTTATTTATATTACCTTTGCTCATTATCTTATTTTTATTTTTATTACCTTTGTTTATTATCTTAATTCTATTTTCATTACCTTTGTTTATTATCTTATTTTTATTTTCATTATTTTTGCTTAGTATCTTATTTTTATTTATATTACCTTTGTTTATTACCTTATTCACATTTATATTACCTTTGTTTATTACCTTATTTTCATTTCTATTACCTTTGTTTATTATCTTATTTTTATTTCTGTTACATTTGTTTATTAACTTATTTTTATTTTCATTAACTTTGTTTATTACCCTATATTTATTTCTATTACCTTTGTTTACTATCTGATTTTAGTTTTATTACCTTTGTTTATTACCTTATTTCTATTTTTATTACCTCTATTCATTATCTTCTTTTCATCTTCATTTCCATGGTCTCCCGGGGTAGTCTTCTTCTTTATTTTTTTATTTTCTCCTTTGGCTTTCAGTGTTATTGAATTCACCCAATTTGCTTTTCGCTTCCACCTTTTCGACGGCTAAAAAGGAGTATCCGAAGATACGTCCCAGGATGATGAAAGGGCGCTTGGTCGTATCCTTTAGCAGATCCTATTCAGGTGACTCGACGGCCAACTTTTAAGGATATCTCTTCGAGGGAAAAAGGGAAACCCCCTCATCATCTTTTGTGGTCCTGGACGTCCTGGTTTTGGTGGTTTCCAGGCAATACTTCTGGAGCGCGTACCCGCTCTCGCTCCCTTCAACACACGTGGTTGTGCGTAGTAGAGTATTATGGAGTCTCTCTCTCTCTCTCTCTCTCTCTCTCTCTCTCTCTCTCTCTCTCTCTCTCTCTCTCTCTCTATATATATATATATATATATATATATATATATATATATATATATATGTATGTGTGTGTGTGTGTGTGTGTGTGTGTGTGTGAGAGAGAGAGAGAGAGAGAGAGAGAGAGAGAGAGAGTGTGTTAAGTAAGCCAGCAGAAGCATACGAAACAAATTAATAGGAGATGGAATGGTTAACAGAAATTATTTTTCCTTAAACTCTCCGATGCATAAACACTCTCTCTCTCTCTCTCTCTCTCTCTCTCTCTCTCTCTCTCTCTCTCTCTCTCTCTCTCTCTCTCTCTCTCTCTCTTTCTATATATATATGTATATATATAGTATATATATTATATGTGAGAGAGAGAGAGAGAGAGAGAGAGAGAGAGAGAATGGATATTTTTCCATCGAAGAGGTTAAAGTAACTAATATTCTTTCGGCACTTTATCACTTATAATTTTAAGTTTCGCATCCCGTCACTGGACTGTTTCCGGCCTTGAATTATTATGCAAAGTTACCGTTATGCAGAATATTAAATCAGGAATTATTAGCGTACTCCAGCTGATCAGGTTCCGCGTATTGTATTAGCGTACCTCGAACTGTATTATATTTCAAACGTCAGTCATTTGCCACTGGGCTTAATCTGATTTTATTGGGGAGTTGATTGCTTAGGCGTATAATTATGATCCCGGTTTTAACATGTAAATAAAATATCTTTTAGGTGGAGGCCGGTTGTGTTTCATTCCTCACTGTTCTGTATATTTTCATCGCTGTTTTCATGAAAGCATATGCTTGCTTTAATTGGATGTTTTAAAAAATTGCAGTAATTTTTAAAGTAATTACAAAAATTAATTTTTTTAAAATAGGAAATCTTGATTTTAACAAGCCTTCGTATGGTTTGCTGCCAGTATCAATATTGATATTAATTGGCAACGAGTTTTCAAATATGGTTTAAAATTAAAGACAATTCTTTCTTCTGTGTTTACTTACTAATTTTTGCTTTGATTTATTGTGTTTTTGTTGATGTTTTCCTCAACTTTTTCTTTTTTTTTTTTTTTTTTTTTGTCGATCAGCTTACTTTGCTTAGGTTTTTCCAGTTGTACAAATTATTGCAACTCCGATTTGCTCTTCACTCCCAACGTTTCAAGAGGGCAATCGGGAGAGCCCTGAAGGTACGTTCCGGGATGATGACGATGAAAGACCGCCCCGTCCTCGTATCCTTTAGGGGATCCTATTCAGGTAAATCGGCGGCCAACTTTTAAGGATATCTCCTCGAGGGTAAAAAAAAAAAAAAAAACTCATCATCGTCGTGTTCTGGCAGTTATAGTAGTAATTTTTTTCCTCTCTCTCTCTCTCTCTCTCTCTCTCTCTCTCTCTCTCTCTCTCTCTCTCTCTCTCTCTCTCTCTCTCTCTATATATATATATATATATATATATATATATATATATATACACACACATATAGTGTGTGTATGTATATATATATGTATATATATATATATATATATATATATATATATATATGTACTGTATATATACATTTTATATATATATATATATATATATATATATATATATATATATATATATGTATATATATATATATATATATATATATATATATATATATATATATATATATATATATCGTATATATCTTTAGCTGAGTTGAATTCTATTTCCAATTTGCTACGTATAAATACCATATCTTTTCATCTTCATTATCCGTCTGCTGGAAAAGCCCCCCCCTCCCTCCCTCTTTCCCCCTACCCCTTCCCCCCCTCCCCTCCCCCCCTCCCCGGCCTCCCACAAAATAACCTTTTCCGTAGCTCCTGGGAGACTTCCTTCTCCATTCCCCACATCCTTGGCATTCCTCATTCCCCCAACAATCACGAGGTCAAACATTTCTTGCTCCGTAGGTTGAGGATTTGAACCCCTTTAAGCCATGAATTAAAACTCACTCCTCAAGAATTCGAATTCTATTCCGGACCACCAAATATACCAGTGTCGTATTGAAATACTAATGACTGCGCCTTTCAGAAATCCGGCATGCGTTTTTTTTTCTCTCTTTTTTTTCATGCGGGCCTGCATTCAATTTGTTTTGAATTGGAGCAGCATATTTTGCCCTGACTTTTTTTTTATGTACCTTCTTTTAACAGGCTTCGTGTTTTTTTTTTTGTTTTGTTTTGTTTCGTTTTGTTTGTTTTTTTTTATGTTGTAATAATTTTTTCTTTTGTATAGGAGTGTTTGCTCATGTATATATATGTATATATGTGTCTATGTACATATATGAAGATTTTTTTTTAGCTTTCCAAATGCGTATATTCATTGGTATTTGTGTGTATATATATATACATACATATATATATATATATATATATATATATATATATATATATATATATATATATATATATATATATATATATATATCGTTTGTTTGTGTTTGAATGTTTGTGTTAGTTTATGACCCATGCACTAGTGTATCTGGTCAAAATTGGTGTTTTTAGTATTAAAATATAGAGTAAAAATACGTTGATGAAAATGACATACAGTATAAATGCGACTTTAATATTTTTAAAGTAACCGTAAAAAGACAAATTGTTGGGTAAAATTAACCTCATTAGTATGTTAGAGTTTTATGTTAGAAATATTTGTATCAAATAAAATGAGAAAATAATATAGACAAAGAATAGGTATCCGTGGATGCTAATAATAGCTCAAATATTGCTCATTTATATTTACATTTCTGGGAATTAAAATGGTTAGCAAGTCAAGTTATCTTCTTACTTTTAGATTGATTGATATAGTATTTGATATCGTTTCTTGATAACGCCTGGCGTCTAAATGAAGGGTTATTTTAGATGTTAATATTAAACTCGCCAATAATACATTTTAACTTATATGAATGAAGATATTTTGGTTCTGATAAAATGAGACTCCAGCGTTTTTTCTCTAATGTACCAGTTAGTATGACTTTTGGAGAGATCTGGTCACAGTTCTGTAGATTTATATTCTCCTGCTTTTTATTAATAAGCTGCCTCAAGATGTCATACTTGGTTGCTTATGAAATTTGAATATTTGTATTAGTAATATTGTATTTATTGTTTTTTTAGGGAACTGAAATGTTTAACAGATTTTAATTTGTTCTCTTGTTGCTATTTGAGTGATTTAAAGGACTTATATATGGTTATATGTATATTGTGCAAATTACATAATCAAAATTTGTCTATTTTGCAATCATACAATTGACAGTATGTATACGCATACAATTGACAGTATGTAGGCTATATTCAAATTTTATAATTACTTACCCGGAAACTAAAACGTAGTAAGGTTGTCAAATTTCTGTTTTATTAATAATTTCTTGTGTTCAGATTTTATTTATATATAATTTGGAGTCAAGAAAGCCGTCCGCCCATAAAACAACAGCGACCCCAACTAGGGATTAAACCGAGAGGAAGAATTTATGCACTTTTCTCAAGTGATATCTTCAGGTGGAAGTGGTGAACTACTATTCCAACTATTGCTGTTTCTACCAATTCGGATATATCATAGTCTTGCTTTTACTATGAAGTACTCTAACTTCCTATT
>NC_089754.1:52467270-52532270 GCF_040412425.1 Macrobrachium rosenbergii
CTCTCTCTCTCTCTCTCTCTCTCTCTCTCTCTCTCTCTCTCTCTCTCTCTCTCTCTCTCTCTCTCTCTCGGCAGTTATATCTCATCGAATACAGCTTTCAATATTATTTTTTCCTCTTTGTCTTCCCCCCCACCCCTCCACCCCCAGCCCCCATCTGACCATCTCCTGGTCTTTTGTGCTCCGCCTCCTCATCCCGGTCTTTTATCAACCCCAGGAACCCCAACCAAAGGCTCGGCCTGTTTCTTCTTGGGCTAAAACAATATTAATATCTACTTCAGCAAGGGAACCAAAACACACGGGGCCGGAGCCTCTTCAATAGCAACGGCAGATCATATTGAATTTCTCCAATTGCTTCCTAACCCCGGGATCCCTTCCTACCTGCTACCCCCCCCACCCCTACGAAGCCCAGGGATGTAGGGGGCCTTCCATCTCCCAAACCTCCCTCCCTCCTTACCCCCTCGCTTTATCCGTCTTGTCCTCTTCCTCTTAATATCGTTAGGTAATAAGAGTTTCCGTTTCCTCTCTTAGCCCCCGTTTCATCGTCTTCATTCTCCGAGACTTTTTCTTCGTTTTTCTTTTTTTCGAAGAGTGTCTCAGAAGGAGTTTATGTTTTTTTTTTTTTAATCTTTTTGCTGTTGAGACGACAAGAAAATACATTGTGTTAGAGTTGTAATGTTTATGACTGATTTCCTGCATTGTCTTATGTTCTCTAGCTTGTGCTAGTTCCTTTTTTACCAGGACTGTGTCCAGGTACAAGTTTGCGTACGTGTACACACGTTTATTTAAAGATTCTTGTGTACCAGACGTGTTTCTTGACGTTGGCACGCGAACGCACGCATGCACGCACACATACACAGACACACATATATATATATATATATATATATATATATATATATATATATATATATATATATATATATATATATATATATATATATATATATATATTATTTTCGTGGAAACGAAATTAAAATTAAAGATACGCTCTCCTCTGGTTAGTCCATTTTGGTCAGTGACAGTTATTCTCCCTTGTCCGACTATCAGTCAAATCATACATGTACTGTACCATGTGCTGGACTCTCCCTGTAATTCTTGATGTAACGCTTTCCCCTATTTTCGCCGAATTTATCACTCATCTTGATCTCGGTCATTGTTTATTTAGTCTCTCTCTCTCTCTCTCTCTCTCTCTCTCTCTCTCTCTCTCTCTCTCTCTCTCTCTCTCGCTTACCCCTCAAGTCTGAAAGGCCCCTCCGTTGAAAGCCCCCTATCAGTAGAATGCAGTCCCTTACTTCACACGCTTGTTCTCTCTCTCTCTCTCTCTCTCTCTCTCTCTCTCTCTCTCTCTCTCTCTCTCTCTCTCTCTCTCTCTCACGCAAATGCTGAAGAATTCTCGAGTTGATATTGTGACTGTCTACACACTTTCTTCATCATTATTTCCAAAATGGTCACCAGTTATTTGGATTTGTATTTATTTTACGTCTTTAATCTTCTTCGAAATAACTTATTTGAATGTCCGCCAACCCTCTTGTATTTTCACAACATGGTGAAGTTTTAAAAGACATTTGGGGTGTCTTTGTATTGTAAGAAATTTACAAGCATTTTGATCCAAAATTTAGAGGTGCAATTTTATGCGCTTAAAAAAAAAAAGCGTTTCTGTGTTTTCCTTCGTATTGTCTTGGCTTATGCCTGAAAATGTGCTTAAATATGATTTATTCTTTTTGTACATTTCAAGGATATTTACTCATTCCCCTTTAGCTTCGTTATTCACAGCGATAATATGACAGAATGCATATATGTGAGCCTTTGTGCACCGAAGAATACGGATGATCATATTTTTTGGTTAGATTTCTGGGTGATTAGAATATCGGTATTTGAAGTGATACTGAAAGTATATTACAGTAACGGTTTCCCAAATTATGCAAATTTATGGGAGAAAATAGCTGAGCAAAGCGTTGTTTTTTAAATTCTAATTTGATTATGATGGTTCAGGATTTGCAGCATTGATTTTAATGCGGCCGGCAACTTGGATGTTCTTAATTATTATTTGAAATTGCATAAAACATATGATAGTATAACTGTATACGTTTACGACTCCCAAGTAAAAAATTATCCAGAATTTTTTACCTTTTATGCTGAATGCTGAATGTTATGAATTTTAGTGCAATCCAGAATTTTTTACCTTTTATGCTGAATGCTAAATTATTTGAATTTTAGTGCAATCATTATTTGTCAGCAATTATCAAATTAATTTGCTTCATTTTGGTTATATCTGTATTTATTTCAGATACAGATATAATTGCATGTTGAAACTCCAAGTCTGGCCCTTTTCGCCGAAATGGAATAACGATTTTCTTGCCAAGGAACTAAAATTATAGAGCCCGTGGCGTCTCTCTGCATGCTTCATTGGGTATGCTTTTAGCAATTTCCTCGCTGGGAAAAAATCCGAGATGCAATCTGTGGTTTCTGAAAACAAGTGGTCCGCTGCGTTATCTTGTTGCATAAATTTTCATGTGCCATTATCTCCAAGGCTAAATAGCCCACCCATTTTCTAGTCGTCAGCCATATTCTGAAATGTCGAGCTCCAGCGATCCCCCTTCGCGCGTCTGGAAAATTTGTCGCCTGGACTCGATATTCTGTAACTGGTGGAATGACTGGTTACGTAGGTTATCGCTCTTCTGTTCAACGGTGCCGAGTGTTTTCACGAGCGTTTGGTCTGAATCGGAAATAAACTCATGAGATGGTGTAATAACAAGTAAAGAAATCTATTAATTAACGTTGCAATATCGTTTTGACGTAGATTGATTACAATATAATGCTATTTTTGCGCTTCCACCAAACAGATGGAATATGTCTACAGTTATTTCAGAAGAATTATTTGCAAGGAAATGTATAGAGTATGTGTGTATATATATATATATATATATATATATATATATATATATATATATATATATATATATATATATATATATATATATATATATATATATATATATTTCTCAAGGAGAGGGTGGCTTCAATTGGAGATACCTTTCCGGCTTTCAACAGATATCTTCAGAATGAGGCTGCCAGCCCCAACATCCTGCCCTACCAGACACTCCAGAGCTACTCGTACCAGAATGAGCAGCTATCTTTTAAGTGATGTTCATTTAAAATTCTTTTGATTTCTACTATATCTTTTTTATGATGTTGCTGCCGGTTGTAATTCATGATATTTATCAAAACACTTGGCACGGTACACATTAACGTTTTTCTTTGACGTTACTGAGCAAAACGTCAGATATTTTTAGGATTATTACATTTATATATCTATAGTTTTCTAAACGTTCCTTTTGATTCCAGAACAACAACTTCATTTGGATGGAATGAATAGCAACGCATTTCAAAGAATTCTACCGTGTTGTATATTACACACTCCATTTTTAGGGGATATCATATTCCCAGGGCGAGATGCACCCTTAGCAAAACATTAGCAAGTAAACAAGGGTTGGTTGGAATTGGAGTTCAGTTTATCAAAATATGTCTTCTTACACACGCACACACATATATATGTATACAGTATATATATAAATATACTGTATATATGTGTGTGTGTATGTTTATGTAAGTATGCATATATATACATGTAATATTTATGTATTTAGTTAATTGTAATTAACACAATTACGTGCGGAACAGAAACAAATTTCTGACTGGCTTCGTGATCGAATAAATTGCGTGGTTTAGTTGGTTGCGCCTGTGCCTTTCAGTTGCAAGACCTGGGTTCGATCCTGATGCTAGTCAGCAATTTATATAGTCAGTTATATGCATACAAATATGGTATAAGTTAAAACTCCCGTGGAGACAAAACATAACAAAAACACCAATATGTTTAGGTTATCCGAGTCGGAATGTAAAACCATGTGAAGATCATTTTCCCCTTGCCCTTGATGAAACTATGAAGTTCATTAACTTTCAGACGGCTGGTGCTGACGTAAGGCAGGCTTAACCCAAACTTGCTTGTTTTTTTACATGGACAATTGAGGGTTGTAGTGGCAGTAGAAATAAATATAGCAATTTTTTCTGGATCTCTCTCTCTCTCTCTCTCTCTCTCTCTCTCTCTCTCTGTTTACCTATCTTATTTACGTTTTAACAAACATCGTGGTCGAAGAACAATCTCGAAAATCTGTTCCTCTCTCTCTCTCTCTCTCTCTCTCTCTCTCTCTCTCTCTCTCTCTCTCTCTCTCTCTCTCTCTCTCTGTTTACCTATCTTATTCAAGTTTTAACAAACATCGTGGTCGAAGAACAATCTCGAAAATATGTTCCTCTCTCTCTCTCTCTCTCTCTCTCTCTCTCTCTCTCTCTGTTTACCTATCGTATTTACGTTTTAACAAACATCGTGGTCGGAGAACAATCTCGAAAGTACGTTCCTCTCTCTCTCTCTCTCTCTCTCTCTCTCTCTCTCTCTCTCTCTCTCTCTCTCTCTCTCTCTTACCTATCTTATTTACGTTTTAACAAACATCTTGGTCTGAGAACAATCTCGAAAATATGTTCCTCTCTCTCTCTCTCTCTCTCTCTCTCTCTCTCTCTCTCTCTCTCTCTCTCTCTCTGTTTACCAATCTTATTCAGGTTTTAACAAACATCGTGGTCGAAGAACAATCTCGAAAATATGTTCCCCTCTCTCTCTCTCTCTCTCTCTCTCTCTCTCTCTCTCTCTCTCTCTCTCTCTCTTCTCTCGTTTTCATAAATTGTACAGCCAAGCAGCCCTCATTCGAGACTATCCTTTTGTAATTGATCGTAAAGACCAAATTCCAGGCATTGCCCAGGCTCCCCTAAATCAGGCGACATTATCGGAATTATCATTACGTAAGTTGTCCCCTGCATTTATTTCTTATGGAGGTCCTCCAAAGTTGAATTGAATCAGGATCCATTATAGAGATTTAATTACTGCACCGGGCGTAAACACACAAGTTTATCAACTGTTTGTATGCGTGGGATTACCATATGTATGTGCCGTATTCGTTTGGTTTTAATTTATTTTTGTGTGGTTTTTGTTTTTGTGGTTTATTTATACTTTGCATTAGTTTTTCATCTTGGAAATGTTTCATATTTTCCTAATGGTTATGTGACGTCCACTATTATTATTATTATTATTATTATTATTATTATTATTATTATTATTATTATTATTATTATTATTATTATTATTATTATTATCATCCTTGCTTAATTCCGAGGACATGCAGGTGGAATTACTGTGTAGTTCATTATTAATTTGCGAAAACATAATTACACGCGAAACGGCAACGTGGGGTGTATATGTTATTAAACTCATACTGTGGAAACATTCATGGGGAGAGGGGGAGGGGTGGGAGAAGGGGGGTTATGGATGGTAGTAGGGCTGCTATTGTGACAACAGAAACCGCCGCCTTCTGTAGTGCCATCCAAGGGCCATCCCCACACAAGTACCCTAATTGAATTTCACCTTCCGGCCTTCTGTAAACACCCCCCCAAGGCGCCATTCTCCACCGTCTGAGATGCTGCTTTCCTAATGAAGGAGGCTGAAGGACCACTGAAAGGACTCTCCAAAGATCCTTGCCTGTCACCAACACGCTTCCTTGGCGGTGGATTGGTGGTGGTGGTGGGGGTGGTGGGGATGGGGATGGAGGGGTGTGGTGGGTTCTGTTCCTCGATTCCTCCTCATCCTCCTCCTCTTCCTCCCCTGTCCCCCTCGTTAATCCCCCCCTCCCTCCCATCTACAACTCTCCTCCTCCTCCTCCTCCTCCTCCTCCTCCTCCTCCTCCTCCTCCTCCTCCTCCTCCTCCTCCTCCTCCTCCTCCTCCCATCTACAACTCCCAAGTGGTAAAAGGAGAGGAGCGATAGGAGGAGGGGGTAATGGTGGAGGGGCCTTCTCAGATCTTCCTGAGGGAGATAGATATTCACGGATAAGCAAAATAGGGAAGGAAGGGTACTGGTGGCGGAGGAAGGACCTCCAGTATGGGGGGGCCGCTTGAAAAGTAGATGTCAGATTTGGTTTATAGATGGAAAGGAAAGAAGACAGGATATAGCTTCTATTTTTCCCCTGCTGTGAATTTTTTTTTTTTTTTTATTTCAGAAAATGGAGGTAAAGAAAGTGCCGTAGATTTACAGTGACGTTTAAAATACACCCGAATGTAAGGCCATCAAAAATAATATCTTTATTGGTGATAAAGGTAGATTATAAATCAGCAGGATTGTTCAGATGCCTTTGTCATGTAAACATATGTATATACATATACATACACATGCACACATGCAGTATACAAATATACATATATTTTAACTATGTCACTTACACAACTGTTCTGTGCATTAATACAATTACTGACAGGACCTCGTTGAAACTGGATGGTATCTAGCGAGTTATTTATTCCAAAAAATTCCAAGCTTTCCAGGACTAAGTCCTCATTATCAAGTGTCTACGGATACTTGGCAATGAGGACTGTTAGTCCTGGAAAGCTTGGAATTTTTTGGAATAAATAACTCCGCTAGATACCATCCACTTTCAGTGAGTTCCTGTTTAGTGTGTATATATATATATATATATATATATATATATATATATATATATATGTGTGTGTGTGTGTGTGTGTGTGTGTTTGTATACTGGTACACCTCTTGTAATTAATTTATTCTATTTTGATCTCGTGAGCTTAAGTTTGACCTGCTGGTAAGGTTTCCCATTGTTTCCTTAAAGGTAATTGATATTTATTCCCCGGTCAGAATATTTCTTTATTATCCCCACCTTAAATCATTTTACTTTAGAACGCTATTGTTATTTCTGTAGATTTATTATTCGCGTTCTGGCATGGTTTACCTTGCCGTTATTATCCACAAAGCAATAATTTTTATACGGTGGAATTTATCGTTTCTTCTTTTCAATTTTTTTTTAATTTACAGCATCATTCATAAGCCATTTTCATTTATTTCTTACTCTGTCTTGAACTTCGCACGAGTTAATCGTACTAATAACAATCCATTATGTAGTTTGGTAAGTCCTCTTGTGGTCATATTTATAAGTCTTAATTATAAGTTTTCTAAGCTGCTGTTTGTCTTTCTGTCATCTTGCAAGTGTAAGTTTTTCTTAAACTGTTCCATGTAATTTATGACTCATTATTAAGGGTCGTAATCGGATCGGTTTTATCGTGATTTTGTGTATATCACCTTCCAGATATGGATATGGATGCGCCACTGAAAAGGGTGGGTGGGTGGATTTGGTCGGTGTTAAGGCAGAGCAAATACCTTTGTCGTATACCAAGCAAAACCTCGCTTGTTTTATGCTGTTATCAAATTTGGGACGCTTTCAAGAAAAAAATTGGTAGTTTATCACATAGACTAACCTGACCTGACTGGTAAGGCAATCCTCTTGCGCGCTTCTGAATGGTATTGGCTGCTAAAGGGCACGTATGATTGACCAAGAAAAGATCGGTAGCAAGACCCTGATCGGTAGGAGAACCCCGGAAATTAAACGTGAAAATGAAGCCAAAGAAGCAAGGACCTACGCTGCCCTAAAATGGAAAACTGCAGTATCTGCAAAATTTCCGAAATTGAGATATGCCACCTATTGGGCTCGTGAAACACTAAATACACAAGTTACTGCAGTTTCAGAATGATTCTTCAGTGCTTTCCACGAATATTTAGGGGGTCCCATTTGCAGTATCAACAAATTCAGTAGTAAGGCAAGGGATTATCTACCATTTTTTTTTCAGTTTTGTATTTTTGCAGATACTGCAGTCTTCATTTTAGGGTAGTATGGTGGCAGAAGGCCTGGTTAATGTAACAGCGATGGCCTCAACTAAATTTATAATTATATATTGCTCGTCGTTGTCCTCTTTTTCATACCGTGTTTTGCGTTACAGTGCAGGGTAAAAAATTAAACCTTGTCATTATTATTATTATTATTATTATTATTATTATTATTATTATTATTATTATTATTATTATTTTACTTTTTCCTATGCTCTGTGGGACGGTTCTCTCATTTGGTGATTTTCTTGTTCCATTATAATTTTCATGGAACCTTAAGTTCTGTCTCTCAGAGTTGCGGCTGGCTGCTCGGGTCATCCATCTTTATACATTTCGAAGTGGGACTTCTACTTTGTGTGCTTCTTTTCACGCCATCCAACTATAATTCTCTGCCTAACTCCGTACTCCTTATCCACCATAGGCATATTCCATTATCACTTCATTATCACTCCTTACCGCATAGTAAACACTACGGCTTAACATGTATCAAACCTTGTCATTTCCAGAGTTGGAATATAGTAGATACCACGTGGTGTCAGTTGAGTGTTCCCTTCGTTTCTCTGATAAGCATCGTGTTTTATCAGCTTCATTGAGGGTTGTGTTACCGGAAATGCTTACATATGGGAACCCTAGGGTACGAATGAGCGAACTGCCATTGCCCCGACTTGTAGCTTAATTTATCCTGAAACAGAGCACCTCACATATGATTTTGAATATAGGTAAATTAAGCAATTCCCTTTTCATAATTGTGTCACATGTTCTCCAGTACCTTTCTTCAATAATTTGCAAAATGTGAATTTATTATAGAAGCGCCTGCAACTCTAATAAAAAATAATAATATAAAAAGAAAACCCCTTTGATATGAAATGAAAGCGAAGACGTCATTGAGAGATGGGAATGAGAGGTCAGTATCTCGTTAATGAGAACGGGGCAGAAGAAGAAGAAGGAGAAGGAGAAGAAGAAGGATAAATGTACGTTATTGTAGGAGAGGGCGAGAGGGAGGAAGAAGAAGCCTTGCCGGTGGAATTAGCGTTCGGACGGAAATGAGAAAGGAAATGGCTTTGCCGGAATTATTTTGAGGTTAATGACCTAAGAATTAGGACTCCCCCAATTAATTGCTTATAAAAACAACTCTTCCAGTGGTGTTTAGCAACGGTAGTAGTGATGCCAGTTGCAGCTACCCCAGTGGAAGGCACGAGGAACGACTTTGATGCTGCCTTCAGACAATGAAGGGGGAAGATATTTGGAGCCTATACATTTCTGTTTTCATTTTTATTATTTATTTGTCATTTTCAGTGTTCATGTTAGTGGGTTATACCCTGATCCTCTTATTATCAGTTTGCTCAGACACAATTCAAGATATTTGGTCGTTCTTATATTCAAATCATCCTTGTAAAATCTTTTTTGGAAGCCGTTAGTTATTGTCAGACCAATGAAATAATAACAGTCTTCGTCATACGTGCATAGCATACTTTTTATTGTAAAAAAGAGCATCAAAATAAATTGGGTTATTTAGAACCGGGGGAAATTATGAACTGAATTTAGCATTAGTAGGTGAAGGTTTAGAAGGGGAATACAGGAGGCAGCCGGAAGAAGCTAATTTCCGTCATTGAAACCAACGAAAACACATTATTATCCACGCGACTTCAGTGATGATCATTGAGAACCATAATTTCCGAAAGGAGGATCTGTGCTGAAAAACCCAGAGAGAGAGAGAGAGAGAGAGAGAGAGAGAGAGAGAGAGAGAGAGAGAGAGAGCAAGCAAAAGACTAAATTGACCACCAGTAGAAACAGTACAAGGCTAGGAACTGGTGCTAGAGGAAATGTTGGAAGCCAAGAGGCGATCTACCCTCGTTTTGGGGACAAATTTAACCTCCATAGATCTTAGAGGATAGCGGATGTAATCTCGCATCATTGGTTTGAATGTCTGCTTAACGAGATTGAGTGAGGATGCGGTTACAGAAGGTGGGTTTTGTGTTTGGTCATGCCGAAATTTGATAATCTATTTTGGATATGTGTTCTTTTATGTGTTGTTATCGTCTTAATAATGTACACTATTAGAATCTACAGTATTAGAATCAACCAATGATTCTAATTCGGATGACTCGTAGGATTTGTGCGTGATTCGGGAGTGAAAATTGGGGCAAGACCAGGAAATTGAATAGCCCGGTTAGGACTGAAGTGAACGGATGGAAAGTAAAAAGTAGAAAATAAGACAGCAGGAATAAAAGGAGATCCTAGAAAAAAAAAAAAATGCCCCCACTTACAATATAATGCATTGTGGGCAATTCACTTTATAATATTACGACGTACTTAATAGGACAGAAGCAGTAACTTGTTTCCAAAAGTGTTTTTAATATTTTGCAGGAACAGTTTTTTTCTTAGAATCTAATGGCACTGAAGTACGACGTGGTAGGAGGAAAATGGTTCTTTGTTACCATATATTGATTCTGCATCTATAAGTCAACATAGAATGACTGATAAAAAGTTGTTTTTCGGATCTGTACTCTTGAAGGAACTTACAATGAAGTGTTATCGATTTTTTCTTCAAATTTCTGGTTTGCATATGAATCCGATTTAAAAGCAGAATTGACGATAACAAATCGTAATTGTTTTAATGACTTGTCATGACAGTGTTCGACTTACTGACGGAATGAATACTGGGCATGTATAAAATCCGATTAAAAATAAAACATACAATAACAGTAAGGCAGCCAGACACGTACGTACACGGAAAATTTGAGCTGACAAACCCTATCAGCATTTAATGTATTGCCTTTCATTCTTCATTCTATTCTTAGTTTGGCAATCTACAGGCGCTTTCCCGCCGAGGAAGTTCTTGGCTGTCAGTAGAGTTATAACGAAATCAGCTGACCGACGCCGCAGGAATTTTCCCATCCCGTGATGATATCAAGAGAGCCACAAACACACACACACACACACACACACACCAGGTCACAGCGGCGGTGCCAACGGCCTCGACGCGGAATATTCAGCGTCGTAATATACAAGGACCTTGGCAATATAGAGGCTCCTCGTCTATGACTCCTGTTTACCACGCCACAAGTTTAGAGGGAGGTGTATGTCGGGGCATAAGACACACACGATTTTACAGCGTGGCAACAACTCCAACTCAATTCCAGCGGCGGGGATGGCGGTGGTAGGGGGTGGGGAGGTTATTACCTCCTCCTCCTCCCCTCTTCCTCCCCTTCCTCTCTTCCGTTGTTGCAAAAAGCTTTGGTTGGCAGGTTTGGGGATGCGCCGGGGGCCAGGGAGAGAGAGAGAGAGAGAGAGAGAGAGAGAGAGAGAGAGACTTGTCGGTGGTCTAGCCAAAAGTTTTAGCACGAGAGGGGCTGCGCTACTGTGGCTGGCTAACTCTTTTATGGCAATTTTCAAGTGCTCTCTCTCTCTCTCTCTCTCTCTCTCTCTCTCTCTCTCTCTCTCTCTCTCTCTCTCTCTAACTATTTTTGCAAAGCTTACACTGCTGAACTGATTAGTAGGACGGTGATTTCCAAGAACTTGAGAACCATAGAAATTTTTATGTGTAATTTTTTAGATGTAATTTGTTGGTTATGCCCATGAGCTGAATTTTATACCGTTCCTCAATTTACTTCACAGAATCCGTACAGTCAGAGGGACCTTGGTTCCCAAGTGATAACAGAGAGAGAGAGATGGCTGACAGTATGTGCTTGCTCTGCCTCGTGTGTGCACGCACACACGCGTTGATAATGTTATAAAGAATGAAGTAAAGCAGGATCTATAGATTCCGTGAATACGAGTTACTAAAATCACGAAATAACACTATATTTTGCCGCAAGATATTTGTGAATCCTAAACGCTATGGCCAAATGACTATAGTAATGATGATAATCCTCTTTGAGTTGAGTAATGATAACAATCGCCTTTAGAGTTGATTTCTAGTCTTTAGACAGTGTATTGTTTTGTGGAAAACGAATAAGCTCTATCGCCTTCCTCTCAGTGACTGGCGCTATCCCCAGGGGATTCTTTCCATTAATAACCTATATTCGTGTCCTTATAACATTAATTTTGTCTTCTCTAGTTCTGTTAATTCTCATGATGAAGGTTGTTCCTTAAACCAAACCGATCATTCCAGTTGTAATTTTTCTTCAGGAAACTCTGATCAGTCGTTTTTTGAGAAAATGTTTACCAGTCGCACTAATTTTAGTTTTCTGAAAAGGAAACTGTTATGCCGGCTTTGTCTGTCCGTCCGCGCTTTTTTCCGTCCGAACTTTTTCTGTCCGCCCTCAGATCTTAAAAACTACTGAGGCTAGAGGGCTGTAAATTGTCATGTTGATGATCTACCTTCCAATCATCAAACATATCAAATTGCAGCCCTCTAGCCTCAGTAGTTTTTATTTTATTTAAGGTTAAAGCTAGCCATGATCGTGCTTCTGGCAATGCAACAACACAGGCCACCTCGGCCGGCTGAGAGTTTCATGGTGCGCGGCTCAAGTTGTACAGAAAACTCGATTGCACCGAAGAAACCTCGGCGCACTTTTTAACTTGTTGTTTTCTAGCTTGTCGGACTTGTAAAAAGGAAACCAATGAAAATCCGTTGCATGCTGATTAAATTTCTTTCTTATCCTGTACTTGAAACATCTCCAGAAAATCGTGGTATTCATCAATTGCATAAATTTCTCACCCTCGTTGCTCTGTATTTTGAAAAACTCCTTTTATTTTATTATTATTATTATTTTTTTTTTTTTTAGAATCAGGTCGCGCAAAATAAGCATTTCAAGCTATTCATAGAAACACTAGCCAGCTCTTGCCAGTAATTAACTTTTTAGAGGTGAGTTTTGCCCATCAACAGTATTCTCCTTTATTTCTTTCTACTTGGTACGCTACCCTTAATGGCGTTTTCAACATACACACACACACACACACACACACACACACACACACACATATATATATATATATATATATATATATATATATATATATATATATATATATATATATATATATATATATATATATATATATATATATATATATATATATATATATATATATATAATATTAACAATATCATTAATTAAGATTATATATATTATATATATACATATATATATGTATATGTATGTATAATGTTAATGCATAGAAGCACCAAATTGATGCACCCCTAAATACCTGCACATATTCGTGCATGAACGTTTAGAGACCCAAGCAGAGCATTTCATTTTCAAATGCTTTTCCCTTTAGTAAAAGAGAAATATTTCAGGCAACTGTTTCTACATAATCCCCGTATCCCTTTTATAAATACTTTGACTGAAGGGACCCTCTGAGCCATCTCTCTCTCTCTCTCTCTCTCTCTCTCTCTCTCTCTCTCTCTCTCTCTCTCTCTCTCTCTCCACGTCCAATTTTCAAATGCATATCAAAACGTCGCTCCGGGTGTTATGCGTTATTAGGGTAGTTTGCGGGGGGCTAATTGGGTAGTTAGAGATAGAACTGTGGGGGCACGTTCTCGGTGCTATTCATGTGTCAACGCCACACTTTGATTTTCGGGGATGGGTAGGCGGGGTGGGGGCGGGCGAGTATGGTGAGGGTATGAAAATGAAGTTTTGGGGGAGGTGGGGAGAGACTGGAGAGGATTTGGAGGGGAAATTATGTCACTATTTGTCAAGAGAGAGAGAGAGAGAGAGAAGGGACCCCTCGCCCAAAAAAAAGGGAGTTGGGGGTGGGGCACGCGACTAGTAGGTGTCAGAATCAGCTGTTTCTATTAATTATCTGCTTTCGAAATTGAGAGGCCAGCGAGACGGGTGAGCAGATGCCTTCTCTAGCTCGGGACTGAAGGAAAGAAAAAGAAGGGTGAACGACATAATAAAGAGTTTGGTATATAACCCCTAAGGCTGCCAATGTTTACTTAAAGTCCGGGAAAACAGGAGGAAGTAAAAGCTTTGGAATAGAGGGAGAAGAACAGAACACGAATCTTTGTGATCCAGGTGTCATTGATTTCCCCTAAGTGAATGCGAAAACAGGTTCCATAACAGGTGTTACAAGGTCGCCTGAAAGGAGGGGAGAGTCCCCTCTTAAGGTTAACAGAAAACATGCAATAAATGTTTTCCTTTTCTTACTATTAATACGTATCATATGTACATGTGAACATTATTCGTTTAGTCTTCATTCTTGGTTTGATTTTATACTATAAAACATGAGGTTTAATGATCGCATTTACACTCCTATTGTTTGCTTACTCATGTGATGTGTTTTTGAATTTGTATGTTTATAAAATAAGCATATATATATATATATATATATATATATATATATATATATATATATATATATATATATATATATATATATATATATATATATATATATATATATATATATATATATATATATATATATACACATGTGTGTGTGTGTCCTGTGTGCAGAAATCCTTCAGCAACCATTCAGGAAGGTTTAAATAGAAATTTTAAATAGTCTCTCTCACTGCTATCTACCTGCGACCGTGAGTTGATTTTCACATTTTTGTACACATTCATTTTTAGTTTATATGAATGCGTATTGTACGCGTATTGGTGTAGAGTTTTCCATATACCCATTCATGGGCATATGAGTGTCTTGACACAGATATTTCTAAAGTTATATATATATATATATATATATATATATATATATATATATATATATATATATATATATATATATATATATATATATATACATACATACACACACACCATATATACATATGTATATGTATACATATACATACATGCACACAACACACGCACACACATTTATATGTTTTGCACACGCGCTTTTTTTCTGAAACCTCACGCTGACAACTCTATATGTCTCTAATGGCTTGTGTCACAAGGGATAGAAAAGAGAGGATGGAACGGCGTGATTAAGGTACCCGGCAACTAAAAACAGTCCACCGTATTTTTACTGAATATATTTTTAAATGGCGGCGAAAAATTATTGAATGGTTGCATGTAAATATTTTTTTACTGAAACTTCCAGAACTTGCATCCGGTAAATGTTGGCACTTGATTTTTCTTTTCTTTAAATTTAGAGAAAATGTATCCGTTCAACGCCTGGATGTGAAAATGTTTATCCAAAGTTCGTGTGCATTCATCTGTTGCGTGTTGTTACTGGAATGTATTTACTGAATTTTCCTTAAAAATATGTTTTTTCGGCTTACATCAGAAGCGTTTCACTAAAATTTCAATTGATATATTATATATATATATATATATATATATATATATATATATATATATATATATATAAATGAACATTATATATATATGTATATATATATATATATATATATATATATATATATATATATATATATATATATATATATATATATATATATATATTGTTTATAAAACTGAAATTTATTCCAACAAAGAACCTCAGCTTTCGCCTCAGGTACAAGAACCTGCAGAATTTGTTCGCGTTACCTATGTTGGTGATCATCGGCATCTGTGCTCTCCTGAGATAAAAAGATGACACTCGGCTCAGCACATGCCCTTTTTGCTCCCTGTACCGGAAGACTTCCTTGATATTACTGTTAGTCGCGTAAGTTAGAGATAGGTTTGAAATGCCAGACACCATTGCTTCTGTTTTTTTTTTTTACGCATATTATTGTTTACTTGTATTTATTATATTTACGTGTTTGTTGAACCACTTTCGTTCCTTCCTCACCTAACATTCCAGCATTCTCTTTAGCATATTGTTGTTTACTTCGACTTATATTTATTATATTTACATGTTTTTTAATCACCTTCGTTACGTCCTCACCTAACATTCCAGCATTCTGTTTAGAAGACATAATTTGCTGGTGGTTCTTCAGTCTAAATCTATTGTGATAATATAATGATTTTGTTATCAAACCCATTTGTTTTCAACTTCTACACTTTAAATATGAAACAGATCAATGAAAATGTTCATTTTAATTCTAGTTTATGCCGGTCATCTGACTTTATCATTTTCGCAAGTTGTTCCCTTTAGAATGAATTCGACAAAGCGACAGGTACATTGTGGCAAAGGATTAGACATTTAAAAAAACAGATGGTTTTGATAGTCTCTATGTAGCGTCTGGTCCTCTTTACTTTGTTCCCTCGTTCTATTTACGACAGTCATCTCTTGTTTACCCTTTTTTTTTTTTTGGCTTGGAAATTCAATTGGCAGACATACCATTCACTAAGAGCCTCTGTTTACGAAGTACAATTCAATTTAGGGGAATTTCTCCCCGAGACAGACAGGTCTTCTCCTTCATATTCATTCTTCATTTGTTTACGTGCGTGCTTTGTCTCGGCTTCGATTGAGTTTGTATTGTTCTCCCATTATTCAGGTGCAAGACGTGTTTTTATTCAGTATGTTTATAAACATATATATATATATATATATATATATATATATATATATATACTGTATATATATATTATATTCATTCTTCATTTGTTTATTTGCGTGCTTTATCAAGGCTTCGATCGTGTTAGTATTGTTCTCCCATTATTCAGTTGCAAGACGTGTTTTTATTTGTATGTTTATAAACACACACACATATATATATATATATATATATATATATATATATATATATATATATATATATATATATATATATATATATATATATATATACATTCATTTGTTTATGTGCATGCTTTATCCTGGCTTTGATGAGTTTGCATTTTTCTCCCATTATTCAGTTGCAAGGCTGTATTTATTCAGCATGAGCGACCAGATGTCTGTAAAACCCACGACAGTCTATGCATATACCAGTTAAGACGGACTGTCCTCTAGTGACAGAACTGTCACAGTGTACAAGCTAAGCAACCTTGGTACTGGCATTATATTCCCGTGCCTATAAATGTGTGTTAATCATAACTCGGGTTCGCCGAGCGAAAAATTCTCTCTGATACATTCAGAGGGAGAAAAAAAAAAGTATTGCGTCATTCTTCAACTAGCAGTGCTGGACTAAAAATTGACGCTGATACGTTCAATAAAGAAAAAAAAAATAAAAACGAAATGTTTCAATATTTGGTATCACCCTTGTGATCTAAATTGAGGCGTAACGTACACGTGAGGAGGAGCCATTGGTCGGGATTTTTGTACATGCTCCATTGGAAATGACTATCTTTCCTAGAGATAGTTCATCGGAAAAAAAGAAGAATATTTTTCTCATGGTTCTGCACGAACAGTTGTGAGTTTTAAAGATGAGAACTGGATATGTTTATCTGGGCATGCATGGGTACAAACGTGTGCGGTACGGGGAGGTGTAGATGCACTCTTGTTTCTGTGATAAGCAGTCACTGGTATTTTTTTTTATATTTGAATGAAACGAGGAGGTAAAATTTTCCATTAAGAGGAAATCCACTTGCATTGTGATTTATTTTTTGTTCTTGTTTTGGAAAGAAACCTTGAGATGGGTTAAAAAAAAAAAAAGACGTGGTCATGGCAAAAGAACGTGAGATCTTTGAAATGACTGATTATGAAATATTGATCAGCGCAGGAGGAACTTGGTATAAATAATCCGTCCATGCAGAAATTTTAATCTAGTTTCATTCTTTCTGTTTATGAAGACAGTAGTCTTCGTCAGCCTGAGGATTTCAGTGTATTTCTAACAATATACCAAGATTTAAGAACAAGAAAAAGCTTTTATTTTATCCACACATCAACGTGTACTACTGCTTTCCAGAATTGCTTCTCAGTATTTAACTGCAACTACCTGTAATGATTGCTTTAGAACCATATTAAAAAAGTTACTGATATATGTTGTGATTACCATTCAGCAACATCATTCAAAACCTATTCGTGAAATATGTTTGCGAACTGTTTAGAGGCTGCTAGTGTAAACACAGTTTTCTTATCTAATATCACAAACCCCTATCTCAGACATGTTTATCAACCTGGTCGAGTTCTTACCAAATATAGGAAATATATCTTTACGTGAATTCACTGGCACTCGCGTTTGGTTTCACAATACCCTGATTCTAATGATGATGAATATTGCATAATAAAAAACTATTACAACTGACCGTTTTATCAAAATTTTAGAACCATTTATGATGAGTCAGTCTTAATTTAGGACTATTCTGTAATTGGGGGGGTTGGGGGGGGGCCACGAGTCGATGGTCCGATATCACAGGACTTTGACACTCGCGGGTTAATTGGTGGAAAACAGGTTGAGTACCCATGTTCTATACATTAATTGCCCACCGAGTCCTAA
Organism: Macrobrachium rosenbergii; assembly: GCF_040412425.1. Classification (NCBI taxonomy): domain Eukaryota; kingdom Metazoa; phylum Arthropoda; class Malacostraca; order Decapoda; family Palaemonidae; genus Macrobrachium; species Macrobrachium rosenbergii. The sequence goes on from NC_089754.1 coordinate 52,485,263, forward strand.
CATCATTGAATCCCATGACACAACAGATACCAGAGAACAGCTATTTGGGTGTTCTAAATGAAAGGGAGGCAGTTGAACAGATAGATATATCTAAAGAAAATTATAAAATTGGTATTTTTTTCATAATGGAAATATTGGACCACTGGACTCCTTCGATAGTGTTCTTCAACTGCAGCAAGATGATTTGAGAATTTATTCGTGACTATATGTTAGTGAACAACAGTATTTTTTGAATAATTCTTCAGAAATTTAAACTTCAAGCTTTTGACGTGTAATTAATTTTTATGTAATTTATTGATCCTGTGCTGCCCAAAGTGTTGCCTAAAATATAAGAGTTGGAAATTCTGTATTGGACTGCCTTTTTTTTTTTCGTAGGAATTTCTTATTTTCGTTTTGTATACCGTTTCTCATTTTTGTTTTGTTTACTTCCATTTTCTTAATCTTTATTTCTGCCTCTCAGTTCTCTTTTTTCATTTGCCTTTTGTCCCTCTTGTTACTTAACCATGACTTCGTGTTCTTGTTACCTCTCAGCTCTCGTTTTCCTTTGTCTTGCTTTGTTAGTTTGTTTCCCATTTCTATTTCTTCCTTCTCCTGTTGGCTCCCAGTTTTTTCCCTCCATTTCTTCGTTTGTTGCTACAATTCATTGCTTCGTTTTCTTGTTATTCCTAATATCGTTTTTAGTTTCCTACCTTGTTTTACTTTCCATTTTCTCGTTCCCTCTTTCTGAATGGAGGAGCTCTCACGTCAATAGAGGAGAGAGAGAGAGAGAGAGAGAGAGAGAGAGAGAGAGAGAGAGAGAGAGAGAGAGAGAGAGAGATGAGGAGGAGGAGGAGGAGGAGGAGGGGGAGTAAGGGGAAGGACCGAGAGGGGAAGAAATGGAGGAAAAGGCAGTAGGAATTTCTAGGAAAATCACTAGCCACATATTGAACACCAAGATTGCATCCCCGGGTGACCAGACCCTGAGAGCCAGAAAAGACTGCACCTCGGGAGACGTAAGGTCGAAAACAGTGTTCCTCCAAGGCGGCATCGTCGACCTATCGGCTCCGCCAAGAATAATTGTTGTTTGGTTTCCATGGCTTATGTAGTAGATTGCGAGGAGCGAGAATAACATTAACACTTATTTTTGTTCTCACTTGTACGTTTCGCGTGTGTGTGTGTGTGTGTGTGTGTATCTTTGCGCCTGTTTGCTTGTTTAGGCGACGTTCGCTTTTGGGAAGCCTTACCTGTGCAGGTGGTAAGTCGCTGTTATGTGTAAGGTTTGTATATATATATTAGGCGATTATTATTTTCTTTTACGTCGTGTTGAGGTAGAAGGCTTGTATTTATCGTGATTCAGTTTGTGAACGTGTTTTGAATGTTCAATAAATCAGATTTTCGGAATGAGTAAAAACCCAAGTGTTAATGCATTTTGGTCTCTCTTTTTTCGTATCAGTGATTTCAGTGTCTGTATCTTCTAGACTGAAATTCTCACTTGCTGAAGAACACTTCTAATTGACTCTGAGACTTCAGGCGCGCGTTTGGAATTGTGTAATGAACTGAAACGCTTACATTTTTTCTTTAAACCTTCTCCATTTACAAACATTTTCAAATACTCACTAGTTTTTCTAGTTTTCTGTTTCTCTTCATTTTTCCCAATCATTTTTCTGTATAATCTGTAAAAGACGATAATTCCGTATTTCATTGACAACTCATTTTCTTATTACAGAATCCCAGAACTTTCATCCACAGCTTCCTGTATCCCTCCATCTACAGAGATGCTTAATAGTCATATAGACATATAATATATATATATATATATATATATATATATATATATATATATATATATATATATATATATATATATATATATAGTATATATATTATACACACAAATATATAATAATAAGTCTATATTAAATTTAATCGATTCAAACATTTATTACTATTTTAGACCTTCTGTTAGACATTCTCCTACGTCTGTTAACCTTGAACCCAGATTCTCCAGGACTTCTAAACAGTAAAAGGACCAGTGTACGTAACTGGACAACCGCCCACCCCAAAAAAATAAAATAAAATAAAAAAAAAAACTGTATCTTGAGTTATACGTTTGCCTCCTCAAGTTACTATATTTTGTTTCGCTTCGACTTGTATTTCTGCGTAGTTGCCTATACCAGGGTGTTTTAATTTTTTGCAAATATTTAACTCATCTGATTTTCTAACTCATCCGATTTTCTTCATGTAAACATCGAACGGTGTCCTTATACATTTGCTGGAATACTTAAATCGTTTTTAATTTCTTTTCCCACAGTGATATTCATTGTTTATGTGTGTAGCGCTTCGTACTCTTATTTGACACCACAATGATATTTTTACCCTCTTATTGAAATTAAAATGATAATTGTTGAAATTAAAATGATAATTCCTGATGTCTATTTGTGATTCACTTGTTTTATGAAACGGAGAAAGAGAGCACCACTTGTGTTTATTTATAGCTTATCTCAGAGAGAGAGAGAGAGAGAGAGAGAGAGAGAGAGAGAGAGAGAGAGAGAGAGAGAGACTCAATAAATAATCAGTGATAACAAAAGGATTAGAAACTCGCATATTTTAAAAGAGGATTAAGTCATTCCGCAAATGGACAGTTAATGTGCAGAGTTCCCCGTCGTGGGTGGGGGAATAAGGGAGGAGGAGTCTCTCTCTCTCTCTCTCTCTCTCTCTCTCTCTCTCTCTCTCTCTCTCTCTCTCTCTCTCTCATATTCAACGACATCCACATTATGAAATTTTGTTTTGCATTTTAATGTATTAATAATAATAAAGAATGCGCTCGTGCAGGTAAATTGCACGTGAGTATTTATGTTCCAGGACCTAAATTACATTGCTAACGTAGATAGGTAGATAGATAGATAGATAGATAGATAGATAGATAGATAGATAGATAGAAGTTTATTGACCACAACATAATACAGTTATTAAAATTACAAGCTCTTGAATATGATCCAACAAAAGTACATCAAAATGGTCATATAAATCTTCATAATAAAAAAAAAACACACCTAAAGTAGAACACTTGAAACCATGCTATATAATATTTTCAGCATTTTTATTTTTACAATTAAAAATACGTATGTGCATTGTGTGTATATAAAAGCCTTATGAGCACTTCCGTAGAAATAGTGTTGGCGTTCTAACGAGTTTTGTTTGTAAATGTGATGTAAATATGTATGTAAACCATGTAAACCGACATTAAAGAGATGCCTGTAAATGATTTTATTTATAGTGTTTGTATAGGCTACATAAGTATTATGATTATAATTCACCTTAAAGAAAATAATATAGTTGATTTTAGAGAGCACAGTTCACAAACAATGTGTTCCGTGACTGGTCATATCGGGCTGGTGGAAATCTTTGGATTTCTCTCAATTATTTATTTTTTGTTTCTTTTTTTCTTTTTTTATCGTATACTTTCTTCGTATTTTCCGTCAGTCTTGCCTCAGATGAGCACAGTAGATACTTATGGTAGTCTTGATATAATAAAAATTACGTTTATAAAGACGCTATAATTCTCTCTCTCTCTCTCTCTCTCTCTCTCTCGTTCTAAATATGTGTATATGTATATATATATATATATATATATATATATATATATATATATATATATATATATATATATATATATATATAATTGAACATTTATCTGTGTATATGAAAGATATTTTAAGGTTACAGGATGTTACCTAATCAATCTTATTGTATCAGATTTTTTTATATCAGAGACATGCAATTCAGAACAACACAATAACTGTGAACAATAAGCGCACGGTTATTTCATCTTTCCTTAGTTCAATGCCGACTAACGTTGTATCGGTAAAAGGGATGATAAATTTCAAAATTTTGGTAAATTTTGTCTTTACTTTTTATTAAATGACCCTTCGAAGGAAGTTCATACCATCAGCGAAAAGAAAAACAAGCTTCAGTCATTGGACAAAAGACCTGTCAGTGTGATTGGAGTGATCTGAGAACACTGACAGTACAGATAGCTGACTTCCAATCCCAGCGACTCATAAATGGTAAATCTTTGATGTCCCGCTGGTCCTTTTTTCCGCATTTACAATGATAATTTCTTTGTCAGCATTCAATTGCCACTTGGTATTAAGGCAATTTCCTGTGATGGATCCAGACCCTACATTAATTCGGCAAATGGATCGCTAGAAGCGGGTTCTGGGTCCACGGTCGTGGGGTTTGTCTGGGTGGCACTGGGTTAGGGGTGGATGGAGGCTGGAGCGGGGGATTGGATATTCATGATATCTCTCCAACAAGAAGCACAATCCTTTGATTACAAACTAGACTGGCTGACTTTTATATGAATTGGTTGAGTTTTGTCATTTTGTAGTTTTAGGATGCGTTTAGTTCGTTGATTTCTAATGGAAGTGTGTATAAATATATATATTTTTCAACATACACCTTTTTCCTCGGTGATTTCAATTTTTATTTTTTAACAAATCTTTTAGTATAAGGTCGTTAGCCTTATATGTTTCTGCATCGGGCTGCAACCCACCGTATTTGATTGACTACCGGATGCACATTTCACTACTTATGTCAGAAGATTTTCAGGTAATAGGCTCTAAAACTTCCCGTTGTATTGAACGTCGGAGTTTTGTTGGTGAGGCCAGGTTATGTGTGTGTGTATATATATATATATATATATATATATATATATATATATATATATATATATATATATATATATATATATATATATATATATATATATATATTTATATATATATAAACCACTGATGTATAGTGAACACGCACACACACACAAACACATACACGCATACAACTTTGTGTGTATGTTTGTATTCATAATGCACACACTAGCACACATATTCCCATGGACTGTAAAAAGCATGCATGCATACAAAGAGAGATAGGTCAGAGAATTCATTAAACTTTTGGAATATCATTGAAATGCTAAAGGTGTAAATTGATGTTTTGTTCTTTTACGCCTTTAACTGTGTTGGTTTTTACAGCGAGATTTACAATTGAGTGCTGAAATGAAAGTAGTTAATCTCTGGGCAAGATTAATGATGGTATTTTCACGAAAGGTCAATGCCTATTTTTTTGGGGTGGGTGGGGGGAGAGCCCTTATTTATTATACAGGTTTTAAAACTATTTTCCAGAAATGAAGTGGTTTAATTAATTATAATTGCAGTTAATTATACTTAATGGCTGGATATTGTTTTTAGAATCGTTTTTAAGAAAATGGAAGTAGCGGTGAAATTTGCTGCTGTTGAAATTGACAAAGAATGGTAGGGCCGGAGCATATAAATTTTTGCTTCTATTACGTGGAAATTTATAGTTCGGAGGGAAAGAGCTAGAGAAAGAGAACTGTCTCTTAATTACTGTACTGTTTTTTGTGTGTGTGTGTATATATATATATATATATATATATATATATATATATATATATATATATATATATATATATATATATATATATATATATATATATATATATATACATACATATATATACATATATATACATATAGTTATACTCATATATAATATATATATATATATATATATATACACACACATATATATATATATATATATATATATATATATATATATATATATATATATATATATATATATATATATATATATATGCATACATGTGTATATATTTCAGTTGTAGGTCAAGTATGTGTATATATATCAGTTGTAAGTCAAATACTTGGAAATTATACTTTGAGGTTAGATGTTTCCAAAGAAAGGGATAAAGTGGCTTTCTCGTAAATTCACGTCAGATACATGATGATTATTTACACAGAATTATCATTCGATGATTATTTACACATAATTATCAATTCCTGCAGCAGAGTCAACCTTATTTTTGCTGTGATTGAGAGGATTCATTTACCCCGCTGGTATCTAAAGAGAACTTATGCATCGATTTCTTTTAACCAGTGGGGTTTGTTGTTTTTCGAACCAAAGAGAAATTTCTTGTCCTTTATTTTTAATTGTTAGGTAATATTTCTTTTTAAAACTAAGAGTTATCAGTATCTTTCATTCATAGAGGAAATTATTAGCGAAGAGTGGCTTGTTATATTCTATTTATAAACAAGTGAAATTTTGGTATAATTCCTTATCAAAGGCTAAATTTAAAACTATATAACTCTCATTTTTTAAATTAATAAGATTTGTATTTCGTTTAATAGCACAAAGAAATATTTAGTATTCTTTTCTTTGAACAAGGTGAAGTAAGGTATAATTCTGTGAAATGTAAAGTGAATTTTATATCCTTAATTGCAGCTGAATTTGTAATATACTACGAAGGCTTATGTTTCGATATTAATACTTTAATGCAGGAAGCTACTTTTTGGGTCAGCTTGGGTCAACTTCGTCACTCCTTTTTATACGTCTACTTCTGTACGTCAAATTCACCAATGTACTTCCGCCTTCATGTCCAGCTCAATGGCAAATGAATGTCTACGCCTCCATTTCAGTGTTCGTTTCCGTCTTCAGTTTCAGATCAGTATTGTCTTTGTGCCTAATTCCCCGTCCTCTCTACGTCCTTATGTCCAGCTCACTGTCATCCGTTCGCCGAATCACCAGCTTTTATAACAGCAAAGCGAAATCCACGACGTCTGCGTAGGAACCAAGACAGGCTTCTCGCCGCGTAAATGGAACATGACAAGGTGTAAGACAGATCTGGGTATGGAGGACGATTTTTCGGTAACACGACGGTGGTGGAGGAAAAGATTGGACCACTCGAATGGCGTTAGTGTAGACCAAGAAGGCCAAGAGAAAGAGAAGGTATGCTCACTTCCCCCCAAAATCCCCCATGTAGGCGGAGCTTTGTCTACCTCCTTATTGCGTCAGCGGGGGGATTGTCGCAACGAGCAGGGACCTCTAAGATACGTCATCGCCTACGTAGTTACCCTAGGTGGGAGGCGACTCCACCCAATTGAGTAGACCACTAGCGACAGCAGTGTCGCCGCATTTCATTAGTTTAGTTGCGTTTATTATTTATAGCTCTTGATTAGTCAGTCCTTTAAAAGTGAAGGGATTTTACTAAGAGGTCTTTTAAAACGCTTTAAGTAAAAGTTCTTTTAGTAATGACACACGTTACGGTGAACCCTATTCCGGGAATGATAGCACTTTGGAAATGCCACCGGGGTGCATTAAATTCTAGAAATAAGTGCTTGTAATGGGAATCGTAAATTTACAACATGAAATGACGGTGTACGTTTTGGAAATTATATTGCAATCTCTTGGAGTGGTAGCGTACATTTCGGGAACCGTACGTACGTTCTTGACGTCATAGTAATGTTACGCTTTTGTATATTGTATGTCTTTTTTTTTTTTTTCAAGAAAATTATTTGATAAGAAAACATTTGAAAATTTTAGGTCCTCACGGCTACGGTTAATATTAATTTTCAAGAGAACAAAGAGTAGCACTTTCATGTATTTGTTGTAATCTTTAATTTTTCCTTCATGAAAATCACAATATATCTTTTCAGGCGTAATTAATGACGTTAGACCCCCTGTAATCCTTACACTCGCCTCTGTAACCGTTTCCCATGTAGGCTACAGCAGACTAATTTTTCCATTTACATGTTCCTTCCGAACATTTATCTGAATCAGTGGTACCCTGCATTGCTTGAAGAACCACGCAATACACTATCTCCATTATTAATAAATAAAATATATATATGTATATATATGTATGTATGTATTTATGTATGTATATATGTGTATATATATATTTATATTTATATATATGTACTGTATTTATGTATTTATATATATATATATATATATATATATATATATATATATATATATATATATATATATATATATATATATATATATCATAATATAAAATGTATCATAATATAAAATGTATGTATGTATGTAATCAATCTTTTTCGCGTAAGCATCTGTCTTTGTAATGGCATCGAATAAAGGGGAAAAATCAGAATAGTTTTGAGAGTGTGATTACAACTGTAATTCGAGCAATTTGTCATGATTAATAAATCGTAATCCTGTGCCCAACCGCAGTTATCCCTTATATTTGCTACATTTATCTTCAGAATAAACCATAAATCTTTATGGTAATAAATCCAGCTGCTCTCGTTATAAATCCCTATTGACATATTGATAAAAAATTTTTCCCTCGTATAAGAAGGGGAAACCGCAAGTGGTTGGGGGGGGACCCTATCCCCTTCCTCACCCTCCCTCCCATAAAAGGAAAATAATTCAAGTGTAGCCATCGTGTTGTTTCCCCTCCCACATTCCCCTTTGGTAGAAGGAAAATATTTATGCATTATCAAGCACGTTACGGATATGAAGTGCTTTATAATATTTTTCTTTAGCGAATGAATCGTAATGCAGTATCTTATTTTTACCAAAGTGTTTTCAAGTTTCTGATTATTCGATATTCTTGATATTTTTTTAGGGGGGAGACATCAATATTTTTTTTTTTTACTGAATCGGTGATGATAATTCGATTATTTGGAAATATATAATTTAATTGTAGCTATTTATATTACTGTTTTTTTATTGGATGAGTGATTATAATCCGATAACTTTATCATTTAACATCATCTGTAATTGTAAGTGTCTTTCATTCGTGCTGGAAGATATTTTAGTTAACTGAAGGCTTTTGTGTCAAGTGTTATTTGTTTGTAATTGAAGGTTTGCAGCAACGCAAAAATTAGATACGATTTCATATATATAGTATAAATTCTTTATTGTTTTTTGAATAGACGGATAAAGGTAAATGAATAAACAGACAGAGAAAGCTATCAGGACAAAATTAGAAATAACAGAATATGAAAATCAACGGAGACAATTTTTCAAAGAAAGCTTACAAGGCGATTTTTTATTTTTTTTTTTATTTTTGACCGTAAGTGAACCGCTCGATGATTTTCTGGCAGTCGCACTTACAACTTGTTGGGTCCAAGGAGCACGCAGCAGTAACAACCTGTTGCTTGGACGAGAACTCGAGATTCGTAGAGACGCCGAAGAAGAAGATGAAGAAGAAGAAGAAGAAGAAGAAGAAGACGGCGACGCCTGAACGTGGAAATGTGAGCTGGCGGTAGTTGTGCTTGAAATATAGATGACTATAACTATTGCTAATGTTACTACTGCTAATAAATGCGTATTTGCTTGCATGAATCATGCAAAGATGTCTTGCCGTGTTTTATTACATATAGATATGCTTGAAATATAGATGGCTATAACTATTATTAATGTTATACTATTATTACTAAATGCATATTTGCTTACATGAATCAGGCCCTCCAAACATTACATTCATTTGCATTTGGTGCCTTGGATTACAGTCTCTCTCTCTCTCTCTCTCTCTCTCTCTCTCTCTCTCTCTCTCTCTCTCTCTCTCTCTCTCTCAGGGCAACAAAGCCGCAGTGATGGATGAAAAATTGTAATTACATTAAATGCACTATATTTTGAATTTAAAAAAAGGAAAAATTTACGACCCTGCAGTAATAGCATGCTGGGATTTTCCTAAACACTGAGCCCCCCGGTGCGAAAACCAAATTCATTTATCTTCCTCACTCATTTTTTTTTATAGTGAATCCCAATTGAAAGTGATCATTAGAAAAATTGTTTAATCCGCGTGCTTTGTATGCCGTCTGATTTATCTTGGCGATAGTGGTTTTGCGGAATCTCTGATGGAACTTTTTTTTTTTTTTTTTTTTTTTTTTTTTTTGAGAAACGAGGACAATTTTTTATGATTCAGTAGGAGGATTTTAGCTCTTGCTTATACGTGGTATACTTAATTTCTAAATGGAAGCTGTGTTTCATTTAAGGCCAGATGCGATGCATTTTTTGATTAATGATAATCAGTATGTTTATAAAGCAAAACGAGATCCACGCTTCAGGGAGTTCATAGTTTATAAAATGTCTCACTCGGAATGGGAAAACGAGAAAACACCTCTACAGAATATGTCGTAACTATGCAATACAAATGGATATTTATGGTATCCTGCTGGCCATCAAATGAGGCAGTAATAAGCTGTTAATTTCATTCACCCTAACCAATCGGAGTTCTCAGGAACTAGACAGATTTAATGTGACTTTAATTTAGAAGAAAAACAAAGTCTTTCTTAGTCAGTATTACAGCAAGCAAGAGCACCCACCATCCTCCTCACTTTTTCAAGGGCGTGTCTTATAAATCTGTAACTTCGTCTCCAAAGAATGTACAGTTATGAATGAAGGTTTTTCACACAATTATTAATGAAGTTTTTTCGCACAATTATGAATGAAGTTTTTCACACACTTTGACATAAGATGTGAATAAAATCTAAGTATGTTTGGTATCCATAATGAAGTTTGCAACTGTGAGCAGCTGAAAGTGACGTGAAGAGAAACACTGCAGGAGCGTCCTCTCTCTCTCTCTCTCTCTCTCTCTCTCTCTCTCTCTCTCTCTCTCTCTCTCTCTCTCTCTCTCTCTCTCTCTCTCTCATATGACCAGAATTAATTTCATGCCTTCCTTTGTTGCCCAAAAAGGAACTTCAACTTTTACATCAAGGCTGCACCTATAGATAACCTTTTGCTCTAATTTATTGCTCCGTGTCGTTATAAATATATTACTGGAGAGCCACAATACCGGCGAAATCCTCTACCACTTTATTGGCATTTAATTATTTTTCCGTTTTTTTTTCCCCAACATTCTCATCGTTTCGGGTAATAAGTTGGCGGAAAAAGTTATTTTGCAATGGTAATTACATCAGTCGGTAATTAGGGCTGATAGGATCTGATACTTTCTTTATTTTTCAGTCACATGATTTTTTTTTTTTTTTTTTTGTAATTATCACCGGGCAGTCATGTTTCAAAGAACACGCGTTTTATTTACGGCCCCCTGACAATATTCATGCATTTCATTGCAGCGGGGCTTTCCACTTTTTCTCCGCCCCTCTCTCGCCCCCGCCCCCACCCCATCTAACCCTCCCCTCCTTTTTATAGCCGATGTTTTTTAAAGCTTCACGTTATTGATGTTTTTGTTTTTTAAGTAAATGAAACTTTTCAGTTTACTGCCTTTGTCGCGTACAAAAAACCACACATACCTTTTTTCGCATCGAGTTTTTGTTTTTTTTTTTTTATACATTATACCAAAGTAGGCTGCTTCGGAAAGATTTCTATGAAAGATTGGTCGTAAAAACGGTTAAAGAGAACGTGCACATATGTTTGTACAATGATACTTTTATGTCATGTTAAAAAAAAAGTCTCTCTCTCTCTCTCTCTCTCTCTCTCTCTCTCTCTCTCTCTCTCTCTCTCTCTCTCTCTCTCTGTAGAGACATCGATCGATAACTTTTGTTATTGTAATGTAGGAACAACATGCGCTTCTCTCTCGTCATCTCTTGCTCCGAAAACATTATGATGATGGATCCGTGACCTTATCCCAATTAAGCCCCCATCCCGAAGGGATTCATCTACCTGTTGCGACCTTGATTGTCCTTTGGCCCGGTGGAGCGGAGGACCCAAAGAAGACAACGGATAAGGATATGAGACCCAATTTGGACATTAGGCTTCTATTCTCAAGAGACCTCTCCTACCTGCCGTCAATACCTGATCTGTGCCTTTGTTTAGTTTCAAGGGATCTCTCTCTCTCTCTCTCTCTCTCTCTCTCTCTCTCTCTCTCTCTCTCTCTCTCTCTCTCTCTCTCTCTCTCTCGAGTGATGTCAGTTACAGGCCTGCGATGATCTGGTGTTTGTTTAACAAATATCTTCTCACTTTCTCTTTACACACACATATATATACATATATATACACATACATAAATGTATACATATGTATACACGTATACATATGTATGTATGTATCCATGATGATATGAAATTTTAATATGCACGAATATATATAAGTTTATATACAATTTAATTTTCAGAACAGGGAATAGCATAAATCAATACATATTTAATTATCCTCACAGCTTGCAGTCGTACATCTGAATTTAAATGTATCCATGATGATTAGTACATAATTTTAATATGATATATATATATATCAATATATCATATGTATACAATTTAATTTTCAGAATATATATATATATATATATATATATATATATATATATATATATATATATATATATATATATATATATATATGTATATATATATATATATATATATATATATATACTGTATATATATACATACATACACTTTGCTAATAAACGAAAACATAACTGCTAGTAAAGAAACACGTGTAAGTGCAGTTGAGGTATCCAGCGTAGAAAACGCATGAAACTATATTCAAAGCAGCCATATACTTTCATATTAAGCTCCGCTCTGCGCTCACCGCTTACTCAATATTCTACCGAGAATTCTTAGTCAGCAGCGAGGGGAAAGTCATTTTCCTTGCCTGGAAAAGCAATCAGCTGGCCGTAAATGCTTCATAAAAATAGAAAATAAAATAGGGAAATATGGAAAGCGAAGCATAAATGCCACTCTTGGGTTTTAAAACACCGGGATTAAGCTGGAAGAGTCGGGAGAACATTTGTTTAAAAGGTTTTTTTTTTTGTCTAGGGTGATTTAAACCAAATTTTCCCTCAAAAAATTAGTTTGTAAAATGTGGTTGGCAAAGTCGCTCCATTACCTTGTATGTGGAAGATTTATATTTTCAGTATTTTTCAATTAACAGGCTCTTTCATGAGCTTGGTTTTATTATCATGGAAAGATCCATATCACGAATCGTCTAAATTTTGTGTTATTGTATTGCTGCGAAAGTTTTGACATTTTGTCTCATCGCGTCTGCAGGCAAAAGCTGTGAATGGGGGAGAGGCACGCTTTGAGGTGTAATGTTCACCATGATTTAAAAGATATTATTAATTTTTTGTTTAATTGTAGCTTTTTGAAAATTGCACATTGAACGCCATACTAAACAAAAAGAAATGCTCAGTCTTTTAGGAAATCGAATTACAAGTCAATAGCAGTCTAATTTTGATTAAATGCAACCGTTGTCCTCGGTTTTTTAGTGACCGATCTGCCCTTTAAGTAAATAGATAATTGAGTAAACAGAAGGTTAATGCCATGGTAATGACAGTTAAGCAACTGGCAAGGAGTACACCTGCATCATCAAAGTAAGCAGTTTAAGGAAAAGGAAACTTTTTCACTAAGTCATCTGTTAAAGAGAAGGAAAATATAGCCATTGTCAAGATAGTTAGCTGCCAAGAAAGTCTGTGTCTCCATTGTCAAGAAAGTCAATTAGATAATCCATGGTCAGGGAAATCAATTAGATAATCCATCGTCAAGGAAGTCAATTGATAATCCATTGTCAAGGAAGTCAATTAGATAATCTATTGTCAGGAAGTCAATTAGATAATCCATTGTCAAGGAAATCAACTAGATAATCCATTGTCAAGGAAGTCAAGTAGATAATCCACATTCAAGGAAGTCAATTAAATAATCCATTGTCAAGTAAGTCAATTAGATAATCCATTGTCAAGGAAGTCAATTAGATAATCCGTTGTCAAGGAAGTCAGTTAGATAATCCATTGTCAGGGAAGTCAATTAGATAATCCATTGTCAAGGAAGTCAATTAGATAATCCATTGTCAAGGAAGTCAATTAGATAATCCATTGTCAAGGCAGTCAGTTAGGAAATCCATTGTCACGGAAGTTAATTAGATAATCCATTGTCAAGGCAGTCAATTAGGAAATCCATTGTCAAGGAAGTCAATCAGATAATCCACTGTCAAGGAAGTCAATTAAATAATCCATTGTCAAGGAAGTCAATTAGATAATCCATTATCAAGGAAGTCAATTAGATAATCCATCGTCAAGGAAGTCAATTAGATAATCCATTGTCAAGAAAGTCAATTAGATAATCTGTTGTCAAGGAAGTCAATTAGGTAATCCATTGTCAAGAAAGTCAATTAGGTAATCCATTGCCAAGGAAGTCAAGTAGGCAATCCATTGCCAAGGAAGTCAATTAGATAATCCATTGTCAAGGAAGCAAATTAGATAATCCATTGCCAAAGATGTCAATTAGGTAATCCATTGTCAAGGAAGTCAATTGGATAATCCATTGTCAAGGAAGTCGGTTAAGAATATAAATGTCTCCGTTGTCAAGATAGTTAATGAAAAGGTCAACGTCTCCATTTTCAAGATATTCATTTAAGGAGAAGGTAAATGTCTTCATTAATGAGGACAATTAATTTAAAAATGGGACAATGTCAGCATTGTCAAACTGCCAAGTAAAGAAACCGAAAATGTGTTAAGTAATAAGAGGGTAAATCCCCCTGATCCTTGCAGTAGAAATGATGCCATTAACAAGACATTTGGCCACAGGCAAACCTTTCCATTATCAAGAAAACTCAATGAAGAGGTGAATTCGTTGCCCGGTCAAATAAAGAGCAAGAAGTGTTTTCCATTTTCTTAGCAGTTGAAGAGAATCAAACTAGAAATTGTCTGGGGAGTCAAGGAAAGAGAAGGAAATTGTCTCCTTTTCAAGATAACCTAAAGAAAAAGAGGGAAGTGTGCCCCTTTATCATAATATTTTGTAACCTCCTGTTGCATCTTTGCAGATCTTCATGAATACTGTTGGGCTTTAATGCGGCGGCAGTTTGGTAGTGAATAAAGGGAAGAAGAAGAAAAGTCGGCGTAACTAGCACAAACTCTAAGCTCGTGATACAGATTTTATCTCGAAAACTTCCCCATAACAGTGAAACGATCTTACACTTATGTCTGATAGAAGCAACGAAGCCCGATCAGTATGGCTGGTTCTGGAAATTTAGGTGGAATTAGTGGCTGAAATGGGCAAAGTTCTGTCAGTTGCTGAAGTCTGCCTCGGATGCTGAGAGCACAGCAGTAGTAGATACCTCAATTGTCGTTCGTTCTTTCTATAGTAATTCGCGAACTTCGAAGCGTATTTTTTTTTTTTTTTTTTTTTTTTACGAAGGCTGATGCAACTGTCTTCTTTAAAATGGTATTCGTTTTATGTTGCCATAACGGTTTGTTTTCATTACATGTCAAGATTTTTTCCAGTTAACTTTTTATTTCCCCCATCTACGTCCGTTGCTATTGATGTTGGGAGAAGTAGAATTGACTTGTCTAGCTGGCATAGCAATACACACGCTGACTAATACAAAGAGATAAGTGTATGAGAGAGAAAAGGAGAACGAGTTATGAATAGACAAAGTGTCACGAATTCAATATATGCATGTGCAACATGGTAGGAATGAAAACGCACTTTTATCCGCGATGCCTAACTTAATTAGGCGCGTGTTTCCATCCAAGTATCAAAATAGCGTCTCTTAATAGCATTACCCAGAAGACGGTAATTGAAAGTAGAAGTCTTTTTCGGAGCGGCCGAGGCCCCTGAAAGGTTCAGGCTTTGAAGGCTGATTAATATGATTAATTAGCCTTTGCAGTGCTCTTTGTAGCCTTTGCAGTGCCCTTTGCGAAGTGAGTGACACTCTCACGGAGGTGGAGGTGCTTGTCTTATTCTCCTGCTGCAATTTTTAGCCGGGGGTTACCTGGGTTATTGCAGAAGGTTGTTCAAAGCAACAATTGTCCAGTAACTGTATATAGCAAATTGCCATTCGCTACTACGCCCGGGCCGGTTTTGGAATCCCCCGTTGCGCATTTTGCTTTGAATATCAATATTTAATTTTCTGGAGGAAACTTTGGAGGACTTCTAAAATTATCCCACCATTGGATTTAGTTTGTATTCGTGTAGTATTGACAAAATAAATCATTAGATTATTGTGAACTGGCAATATATATATTTTTTTTTTTTTGCTGGAAATTAATCTGGATTCTTTAACCCCTTGTAAATCATTCCTGGAACGTAACGGAACCTGGTTCATACGAGATGATTTTCTATGCCGGTGGTCATCCATTAATTCTGTATGCATATCGGGTCGCGTTTTATTATTTGTGCAGAATGTGATTTCCATTTGTTTTTCTTTTTGGTCATCTCTGTCGGGAATAAGTGGAACGGAAATTTCCTCATAATAGGCGGTGGAAATATTTTTTGATGTTTAGTGAGGCACTTCGAAATTTTGAATAAGTGACCTACCTCTCTCTCTCTCTCTCTCTCTCTCTCTCTCTCTCTCTCTCTCTCTCTCTCTCTCTCTCTCTCTCTCTCTCTCTCTCTCTCGTCATACAGATTGAATTCCCAGTAATCAGTTTCAGTCACCGACTAGTGTCATGGGAAAAAAAGGAAATTATCTTAATATATCCAAACGAGAACGACATGGGTCAAGCATTCTCACCTTTAGATTAAAACATGTGCATAATAATGCATGTTTGATATATATATATATATATATATATATATATATATATATATATATATATATATATATATATATATATATATATATATGTGTGTGTGTGTGTGTGTGTGTGTGTGTGTGTGTATGTATAGATATATGAATGTATATATCATTATCTATATATATATATATATATATATATATCAATCTATATATATATATATATATATATATATATATATATATATATATATATATATATATATATATATATATATATATATATATATATATATATATATATATATATATTATAAAATCGAGTGCAACGTATGACTTGTGAACATTTCACGTTAGTTGAATCTTTTTTTTTTTTTTAATTTGTCAAGTCATGAAATGTATTTTACAGTGTGAATCTTGCTTGCTTTTCCTGACCAAGGAAGAGGACGCCATTTTGTTCGTCTTGCCCGGAGAATATGTACCAAGTAATATTTACCGAAGAAGCTAACAGCTTAACCTAACGACTCAGGTGAAGGAAGTCCAGTGATGGAAGCTGGCAGTTGGCACTGACGTTATTTGCCAAGGGAGGCGTTCTGTTAACTGCGAATAGGTCGAAAGCAAAATGCTTGACACATAATCCGTAACATCACTATATTCAGTTCAGTATGGTTAGAATGTTGCTGCTTGGTTAGGTAGGGTCAAATTTTTTGCTTGAAACTGTACATGGCACATCATGTGAAAGTGTGAGAACTCATTGCAAATAAAAAAGACGAGGTCATCTGTTTCATCAGTATCCAATTTTCTTTTTCCCCGCCTGTGTATAGTCACTAGCCGATAAAAGCGGCTAATCACAGAAGAAGGAGGGCCACTTAAGCTTGAAAGAGAATCGCATGAAGTATGGAAGGAGGGCAGGCATCCACTAGAGATCTTTGTCAACATCCGGGGAGAGAGAAACTTCAGCCGAACAGAAAACAACAGAATTAAGGAAGGAAAGAAAATTGTTTGGTTGAACAACCTCGTGAACCGAAGGGCCTCTTTGTCCCCTCCACCCCTTTTCGTGGAGGGGATGAGGATTGCCCATTGTTAGAGGGTGTATGATGTGGGAAGGGAAGTAAAGGGGGAGGGAGGGAGGGAGTGGGAATGTTAAGAACCAAGGACCACTATGATACGTAATCGTCCGGCTTAGACTCTCCAGCATCCAATATGGTGGGCCTCACTCCAGTGGAGAGCGCCTCGCAACAAATGAATGCCAAATTGTGTGAGGCACTCACGGATTGTAATTGAAATAGAACGAGTGCCATCACAAAGAATATTACAGTGCAGCAAGATTCAATAAGCCGTTTTTAAAGTAGTCAATATTGGACCATGCGCCGTCCCGATCTGTTTTTGGAAGTTCTCCGCGCAACCTCTCCAAAGGTAATAACATCATTTTGTCATCTTGTTTTATTTTTTTTTTTATTTTATTTGTTTTCCTTCATACCGATTTACTCGATACCAAAGATGCGATACAAGACAACTCGGAGCTCTGAATGGGTTTTATTGATTTTTCGCTTATCCTTGACGGCTGTTGGAAATTTTCTCCGAAGAAAAACTTTTATGATCTCGAGGAAAATTCTTCGGAAAGAAAGAAAGAAAAAAAATGGCCGTGGACTGTTTCGAGGAAGATGGATGTAAACGCCAGGCCATAAAAGCCTTACTGATACAAGTATTGCTACATAATGGCTTTCATTTCTCCTAGGAAAAATATTGGAGAGCCCTTTTCAATAACGGAGTGCATGGGAGAGATTGATCGCTTTCGGGTGTTCGAAATTGAATTTTTTCTCTTTATATTCCATTTATAAATTAGGGGGAGATGACGGAAACCTGACGTCGGTGCTGAAGGTTTGAGAAATAAGGTGGGTGGGGGAAGGTTTATTTAACAAGAGATTTGAGAGCTTTTCCGTGATAACTAAGAAGACTCTCGCTACTTGTCAAGAGTTTCTGTTTGTGATAATGAAATTTTGTGCTGAATTGTTAAGTAAGCATTTCCCTTAACTAATTTTCTCTCTCTCTCTCTCTCTCTCTCTCTCTCTCTCTCTCTCTCTCTCTCTCTCTTTATTTTCACTTTTTACTTTTCTGTAAAAGAAAACTATTGCGCCGGCTTTATCTGTCCGTCCGCACTTTTTCTGTCCGCCCTCAGATCTTAAAAACTACTGAGGCTAGAGGCCTGCAAATTGGTATGTTGATCATCCACCCTCCAATCATCAAACGTCCCAAATTGCAGCCCCCTAGTCTCAGTAGTTTTAATTTTATGTAAGGTTAAAGTTAGCCAATAATCGTGCTTCTGGCACCGATATAGAACAGGCCACCACCGTGCCGTGGTTAAAGTTTCGTGGGCCGCGGATCATACAGCATTATAGCGAGACCACCGAAAGATAGATCTATTTCCGGTGGCCTTGATTATACGCTGTACAGAAAACTCGATTGCGCAGAAGAAACTTCGGCGCATTTGTTACTTGTTTTTTGCAGAGTCCAGTACTTTCAAGTTGTTTGAGATTTTCATGGAAAAGGTTCCTGACAGTCGCCTTATCTGTCTAATAATTCATATTAAATGTATGTTCGTTTTATTAGAAAGGTCTGATGCATAGCTGTGCCTAGTGTCTGTTTAGTACTGATCGAATTTGCGAGTGGCTAACATGGCTGCGAAAAACACAAAAATTTGTTTATTGGAAAACCCATTTGAAAGTAAGCATCAAATAGTGTTTACCTTTTATCTCGGTTCAGGTCTAGAGGCATCCCACGGTAACAGAGAAACCAACCGATTACTTTATTAAATATAAGTAATCTGTTGGTTTTCCTGTTACTGTGGAATGTCACTGGACCTGAATTGAGCTAAATGGCAAACACTATCGCTCCATAATTTACTTCTCAAGCCTTGTGTGTTTACTTCATAACGATTCATGAATGAAAATGTCATGTCTTATGTTTGGAAAGGCTCAGTCATGTAATTTCATGACTGAAAAAAAGATGCGTTTCAGGGAGACTGTAATTAAAAAGAGCACGGACAAATAGTCTTCACAGCAGAGTCTCAGAAGCTCTGAGTTTCTACACTCGTGAAAGAAAAGACCTCTTTCCATGTAATTCAGCGTCGATTCCAGGTAGCAGTGACTGGAAAGTCCCCATTTCTTTTAACCTTTTCCCTTTAAAGGCCTTGTCCCTTGCATTAATGACTGAGAGGCCATTACTTCATTCAGTCTCATGATTTATTTCGCAGGGGTGATTTGGGTCTGGCAAGTCCTCCTTTTGTGCAGGCACGTGAGTGAACTTTGTTCCAAGCAGACGCGACTGCAAAGTCTGCTTCTCTCATGCCGACAGTGAATGAAAAGGACTTACTTGCTGTAGATTCTCGCGGCAAAATTAAATTTACCTTTTGGCGAATGGTGACTGCAAACACTCTTCTTCTTCTTCTTCTTCTTCTTCTTTTTAGACTCGTGTCTGCAGTCTAGAAATGTTTGGTTACATGCAGCCTTATGAATGCAAATGGTTGATTTCCTACAGTGACCCACTTTTGAAATGAGTTCATTTTGTGAGATCGGAGAATAACCAGTTCTCGTTTCACCGTGTCTCGTAATAGGGACGACCTCTCTCTTTACTCAGGTCTGTAATGAAAGTTGTTCGTTCTGGAATTCTTGAGACTGGAAAGGCTTCATTTTATGTAGAAGGATACCAGACAATACTTATTTTTATAATAGAAACTTGTAATGAAAACTGACAAGATTATTTTCCCTGGGACTTTTAACAGTTCATAGATCAAAAGCTTAAATTTTTTTCTGATTATTAAACAAAAAAAAAAAAAACTCGTATCAGTTGCATGAATGTATACGCATGTTTCATGTATACATACTATTGATTAGAGATGTTTTGATGTAGTTGAATGACAGAAAACCTTGGTTTTATTTGAGGGCATATAAAAATGTCTTGATCTAATCTAAATCTAGATTCTACAGGTCTTGTTCCAAATACTCATCTCACTATATATATATATATATATATATATATATATATATATATATATATATATATATATATATATATATATATATATATATATATATATATATATATATATGTGTGTGTGTTTGTGTGTTTGTGTGTGTGTGTGTATAAAGCTAAGAGGGCTTTGTAGTGACAAGCGTATCCAAAAAAAGCGAAGAATTGGAGAAGTTAGGGGACATTGTGGCTATTACAATTACATGCGTATCTGGTAAAAAGTGACCAATAGATTCTATATATATATATATATATATATATATATATATATATATATATATATATATATATATATATATATATATATATATATATATATATATATATATATATATATATATATATATATATATATATATATATATATATATATATATATATATATATATATATTTATATATATATTATGAGAAGGTATACATATATACAATTACATGCATATCTGGTAAAAAGTGACCAATAGGCTATATTACAATTATATATATATATCTATATAAATACCAATAGATATATATATATATATATATATATATATATATATATATATATATATATATATATATATATATATATATATATATATATATATATATATATAAAGTAATTCACTCAACGAAGCTGTTGAACAGATTCCCATTAAAAAGATACCGTTCGAAGAGATTTTCACCTTTATTTCTTTTCTTGCCCCCTTTTTTTTTTTTTTTTTTTTTTGGTGGATGTATCTCATCCCGTAGAGTGATCTATCTCAGGTACGAGGCAAAGATCGCGCATTCTTCAAATTCGGAAGGTGGGAAGCGATAGAAAAGTCTGTGTACGTCATTGGGAGGAATGGATGTCAGAGTCTGGGGATGCTACTGTTGTCACAGGGGTGATGGTGGATGCTGCTGGATGCTGGATGCTGTGGCTGTGGCTGTGGCTGCTGCTGCTGCTGCTACGTTTTGTTGAGTGAATAGCCGAGATAGTTTCCAAACCCCGCCTTTTTTTTTTTCCGGGAATACTTGTGTTTGGGCTCATCACCATGACAACGAGTAGGATGCCGTGGCCACCGGTGTATTTCTACGTGTCAAGATTAAAGCAGGGAAAAAGGGTTTTTGTTTTGTTTTGTTGTTTTATTTTGTTTTTATTGTAATAATCTCTCTCTCTCTCTCTCTCTCTCTCTCTCTCTCTCTCTCTCTCTCTCTATCTATCTATATATATATATATATATATATATATATATATATATATATATATATATATATATATATATATATATATAAATGTATGCCTAGATATTTGGTAAGTTTCTATATTTATGTCCTTGGCGATATTTATTATTTTGATTTTGATCATTTTCCATTAGTTTTTTCTGCGTCTATCATGACACGGTAAAACCATTTTTGGATTTAGGTTCCTTTGATGCTATACGCATCAGGAACACAGAACTTATTCATTATTATTAGTTACAGTATTACAACATACAACTGGAAGTACATAACGTGTTTCTACCTACATACACATTCACGACTGAGGATGCGTCCATACTCTAATAGACCATAAAGAAAACACACGATAACTTATCGCACACACATCACCAACAGGTTTAATCCAAGTCAACAACATGGCAGTCCTAAGTAATGCTTCAAAAGACTATAGCCTAGTTCGCCACTTATTGTCGTTGACTTGTTTCCAACTTGTTTGGGACTTGTTTCCAACCTGTTTGTGACATGTATGCGATTTGTTCCCAACCTGTTTGTGACATGTATGCGATTTGTTTCCAACTTGTATGTGATTTGTTTCCAACCTGTTTGTGACATGTATGTGATTTGTTTCCAACCTGTTTGTGACATGTATGCGATTTGTTTCCAACTTGTTTGTGCCATGTATGTGATAAGTTGCCAACTTGTGTTTATGACATGTTTTACTTGTGCTTATGACATGTTTTACTATAGTGTGGACGCACTACGACTGTGGCTATATGTAATGACTTTTCACCTCCCTTGCAAAGAATATGGAAATCACAGCCTGTACAGAAGTGCCATTCTTTCTTTGGCATCTCAAGCAAGTTCCATGCTCCACATACTTCACATTCCTTTCTCCTGAATACCACAGCATCCTCGCATTAAATTTCTTTCCACCACCCAATGACACGTCCTTTTCCCCCCTTTCCACCCATTCCTTTCACGTAATCCTTTCCACCTTTCACGCACCTTTCACCATATACCTTTCACTTCTCGCTGCATCCTCACCTGCTTGTCAGCCTTTACCTTCCCCTTTATTGCCTGCCATTTTGAAGAGAGAGAGAGAGAGAGAGAGAGAGAGAGAGAGAGAGAGAGAGAGAGAGAGAGAGAGAGAGAGAGAGAGAATTATGCAAGTATTCTTAGGGTAATTTGGGTGATTCAGAGGTACTATTTTCTTTTACGCATCAAGTACCCAGGTAAGCTTTCTTAATTCTCGCATGAATTACCTTACATTCGTTGAAGGTTGTAGTCTCTCTCTCTCTCTCTCTCTCTCTCTCTCTCTCTCTCTCTCTCTCTCTCTCTCTGAGAAGATGGTAATGATTGTGTTAGTATAAATTATGATTGTAGCAATTTGTATTTTCGCTGTTACTCAAATTCATTGAGTGTTTTGTATAAAAGTATTTGGAGGAAACGTCGAGGAATACCAATATAAATAAGTATATACATGTATATATATATATATATATATATATATATATATATATATATATATATATATATATATATATATATATTAAGCTGCAAATGTCGTTTAATAATATAGTAGGATAATGAATACATTTCTTTTATTATGAAATTTCAGGTATAATAATAAAAGAGAAGAATACTGCTACATTTCGCCATAATCCATTGCATGAGTCTTCTGTAAATGTTATATTAGAAATTTTGTCAAATTTTCATATTGCAAGCTTATCTGACATTTGGGTAACTGCTTTTTATCTGTGATGCTCATTCTATGTAAACCACATTTACCGCTTCCCGTAGTGGGGTAGGGCCGTCAGTGTACCTCACGTGGTGCACTGTAGGCATTACACAAGGGTCTTTACGGCGTTCCTTCGGCCCTTAGCTGCAACCTTTATATCTTTTCTTTTATTGTACCTCTGTTCATATTTTCTTACTCCCATTTTACTTTCCTCAACCCTCTCCTAACAATTGTTTCATAGTGCACACCTTTCAAACCCTTTACTGTCAATTTCCGTTTCAGCGCTGAATGACCTCGTAGGTCCCAGTGCTTGGCCTCTGGCCTAAATTCTATATTCTGTTCTATTCTGTCCATATTTACCGCTAGTTTGTAATTGTCTCGGTGCATTTTATGCAACCCTGAAATAGTAAGTCTATCATTTTCATCATTTATTCTGTGCTTCGTATCTGTTAACCTCTCGTTGATTCTTTTTCTGATCCTTAAAACATTCTCCCTTTTTTAAATAGATCTCTCTATCGCTTTCTTCTTCGTGTTGCGATACCTCTTTTTTTATTCTTATTTATAACTCCATCCTTTTGCTCTCCCATCAAGGTCAAGGTTGCATAAGAAGCATCCAGTTGATCGTCATATGCTGTATTTTTTTTTTTTTTTTTTGTATGTGGATGAATTAATAAAAAATAAAAAAGTTTTGTTAGTGAGCGAAACCTGAATGAGGAAAACTGTTTTACCTGGACAAGATCAGATCTTTCTCGCTTCGCTCGATCATCGTTTTTAATGGGAATTATTTACAAAGACCGACAAAGGTCCGTTGTACTCTACGGCATCGTAAGTTGTTGATTATTTGCTTAATTCCGTCAGACAAGTCTTTTGAAGCGAGACTTGGATAAAGAAGTAAATTCCTGAATGGATTAACAGGAATGAATCAGACTTGAGTGATAATGCCCCAGTTGCATTTTACAACCGGAATCGATTCATATTGGATATTTCGAGCCATTCAACAGGCCGAGAGAAGACATATGGCCTCGCTGTTAATAATGAGTGGTAAAAAGCAATTCCTAATTGAGAATACTGTGATACGTCGGGAGTAGTAATTAAAAGTGAAGGTATATTGCAAAGTGAAGTGGAGCCCCGGATGAATATTTCACAAGTAAATTGGTTCTTAAGAAACGACGTTATGGAGAAGGCTATTGAAAGAAAATTCATCATTTCTCTCTGAGTCTCTCTCTCTCTCTCTCTCTCTCTCTCTCTCTCTCTCTCTCTCTCTCTCTCTCTGATGGTTTATAGTTGAATCTCTTCTGCAGTTCTCTTGATCTGATTCGATACCCGTCATCCACTAAGTTTTATTCACCTTAATAACAAAGAGTCTGTTTCTTTCCTGCCATTCACTGCACGCTGGTTTTATTTCCTGTCCCCATTACCCCGATTTCATCCTCTTCCCCTCCACCCCCTCCCATCTCATGCCCCCTCCCCTCCCCAAACCCCTCAGCCTCCATAACTTGTCTCCCAACCACTGAAGTTTCCCAAACAGAGAGAGAACAAGTGATCGCCTTCGCTTCATAAATTATATTGAGCGACGTAAGAGCCACTTTCCGATATTATAACGATAAATCACGGCTCTACTGACCACTCTTGCCTATCGATTTAATCCGAGAGATTGTCTGAATGGGAGCTGCCAGTCCCCCTTCTTTAAATGGGGAGGGGTGGGGGGAAAGGGAAGGATAAGCCAAACCATGGAGGCATAATACACCATCGTTTCCCCTCCGCCCATCCCTTTACCTGCTCCTCCCCAACCTCCCGTCTGGCCACCGTCATCGCCCCCTCCCACCAACACCCCCACCCCTCCCCTTCCTCTACATCCCCGAGAGACCTTCAATCACCCCACGACACCCCCACCCACCCACCCACCCCCTCCCCACATCTTTCTTATCTCCTAGTCGTTCCTCCCGTCTTCATAACAACTTTGTCCGTTTTCACTTCCTCCTCCCACTTTCTCTCGTCTCTTCTGTTGACTGTTTGACTTTCATATGCCTTTCTCCTCATACATCCACTTCTACTTATTGGGTAGAGAGCCTTTGGCACATGTACACTGGAAGGAGGTACTGTGGAAAGAGGCCAAATTAGTGTTAAATGCGTCTTTTAATATCTATTCGGTGTAAATTTCAAACACTTGAAAAATATATTTATTTTTAACCGGATGACTTCGTATTTCTCAGGAAAGAGATGAAAGCGTTAAGGACGTAGTAACAGTCTTTACTTTCAGAGCTCTAGATTTGGTCCTTTTTTTCGCATCACGACGAATCTTAAATTCGTAGGTAAACTCAATAAGGCGTAGAATTTATTTATTGTAATCAGACAGCTTAATATTCATGTTACGTTACGTAATACCTTACTCTCGTTCACCTCTTCAGTGAATTGTATGTTTTGTTATTATTATTATTATTTTTATTATTATTATTATTATTATTATTATTATTATTATTATTAAAGAGAATGGCAGCATCAGTGGAATTGATTTTATATATATATGATCTTTTCAATTCTTATTATTTTCTTCTCATCAGGGCTGATATTTGCTAATAACTGGCCGATGTTCGTAGTATGGGTAAGGAAATGGATTATTATTATTATCATTATTATTATTATTATTATTATTATTATTATTATTATTATTAGTAAACTGAGCCTGATCACTTAAAGGTAAGACACGGCTAAAGAAGATGGAGGATCAAGGGGAAGCAACCGAGTGGAAACAAATAAAATTAAAAGGGCAGAAATCAAAGCAGCTGGCAGAAGAAGGGAGTCTGTCAAGAGCCCTTATAAGTAAAAGGCTTTCGTCCAAAATTAGCAAGTGGTGATGTCGAACTCCCTTTCCACTCGCACCTGTTTTTCCTATAATCTCCTTTACTCCTGAATTATTGTTGGTCTTCTCTTCTGCACCCAAGTGCGAAAACTGTTGTTATTATTTTTATTTCTCTGTTACTTCGCTTTGTTTCAAATGATGTTTTCAACTTTTAACGGTATCCACGATTTCCAACATAATATGTACGTATAAATGAGTTTGCGTATTCATGCTTACGTGCATAAATGAAGTAATTTCCTTCACTTCCTTTCCAATACCGACTTGTACACTTAGTTTTTTTTTCCCCTTCCTCTCCCTCCTCATAGCCCGTGCCAGCGTGGAATCGACCTGTGAATGTTGAGCCATCAACCCCATTGTGTCTGCCGGAGTCGGTGGCGGCGAGACATGCCCTGAATTGCTGGCATGATCATACAAATTAAACAGCATTTTTTCCCCCCTCCCCGAGATTCCGGGCATTTTTGCTTGATTAATTTGGGCTGTGTCGTGCATCTATTTACCTCGAGGAGATTAGCGCGGGAGACCCGCCGATTTCCTTGATCGTGGCACGTGAGTTTCATATGTGTCCCTGCCTGTGTGCTTTCTTAATAAGCGTACGTGCTTTCTCAGTCCTTTTATACGAAGTCGTAAACATCCTTTCCTTTTTCCCCGCCATTCTTCATAAGATATCCTACGACCCTAACCTGATTTTCGTAATCCACACCCTTTCCTCCCTACCTCCCGTTTTTCTGTCAAGTCCTTTACCTCCTGCATCACCGCATCTTTTCGCGTATCCTTCCCCGTTTTATTCGAGGTCCTATAACCGTGTACTTTCTTGATACACCACCAGCCTTTCTCCCCCCTCCCCCTCCCTTCCTCTCCGTTTTGCTACGCATTGCCTCTAATGAATCGGTTTGCGTGAAGCGACCCGGAAAACCATCGGTTATTTTCGACTGTTGCTGTGATTATATGACTGTTGACACAATTCATATTCTCCTTTCATAGACGCTGCTGGCTAATGGAAAAGGGATTCGGGAAAGGGCGCAGCATCCTCTATTTACTGCCAAATATTTGCTCCCGCGAAGAGAAACAATCTTTCCTTCCGCTGTTCCCTTCCCCCTCTTGGGGGGGGGGGCGATGGTGGGAGGGGGTCCAACGACACACACACACACACACACACACACATTCTTCGCGGCATTAAAATTCATGCCTAATCAGAAATTGATGGCTAGTTAACATGTTGTTTGAATGGAGAATTGGAATGGAGTTGCCTCGTTCCGATTCGTCGGAGGATCGGCCGGAGCAGCTTTCGCTAATTGATTGGCTTTGATTGGAGCTACAGTTTTGTGTCAGAGATGGGTCATAGTAAATTTTTATTATTAGTGTTATTATAGTATTGTCACAATCTTTCTCTTGTAGTGGTTGTCGTTTGTCTAATACTTGTTTTTTTTAGTTTTAGTAATGGTAGCTGTTTTTGTGATAATACTTTGATTAATAGGAGTAACGGCAATGATGATAGTAGTAATGATAAAATGAACTTTGTTTTGTATTTTAATATTGTGTTAATAGTATAAGTAGACGGATTGAAAGTATAACCGATGTAGGTGGAAATTTTATTTTAAATAATTACTTTCTGTTCTCATGTTCTCTTTCTCCACTTTTATTATTAAAATCGTTGCCAAAAAAAAGTGGTTATCAATGTTGAATTATTAAGAAAGGCTTTAACTTTCTTAAGAAGAACCCCACCGGCTAAGAAAGTTATCATCAGTAATCGCTGTAAAATGGTTTCTCTGCACTCGCAACATTGTCCCAAAATACCTGTAACACTACGTCAATAGCTCATTTCTCCTTACTGCGGAGAAAAGATCTGGCAATAGTTATGACTGCCATATCGTTGCCGTATTCTTGCTTGCTTTTCCATACATTGCGCTTCTTGCCTCTGATTGATTGGTACGTGCTGGCGTGACAAAAACCCCGGTCATCGACTCCTGTGACTCGAGGAAACCCAGTTGCATCGCAAATCCGCGTCGAGTGGAATGGAATCCTTCCTCCAAGACGACGGGATCACGTAGGATTACGGAACTGTTGTTCCTTCCCTCCCTCCGCCTTCGAAAAAGTTTAATTGCTCTCTCCTTCTTCGAAAAGGGATCCTTCCCGATAACTTCCATCTCGATGGATGGAGCCATTCTTGAGGACATGTTGTAACAGACAGGCATTTCATTTCGTCTCCGGTAAACACCGAGGTTTCCGCAAATGCAATAGTTCTTGTCTTTCGCTCGCCGATGCGAAGACTTCCTTGGCCACTTTTCACCGACGTCACGCAAAGCTCTCTCTTTCTCTCTCCTCCTCCTCCTCCTCCTCAGGATCTCGTCGCTGCTGCTGCAGAAAGCGCGAGCGCGCCTTTCCATGCTCTTCGCTGTTATCACGAATGGAATGCGCGCGAGAAAGTTTTAAGTGTTGTAGAAAACCTTGAGGCACTTATGGAGTGCTTCTTTGTCACTGTTATCTCGAAGATAGCGCGTTGATACGTTTTGCATATTTTACTTTTTTTTATTATTGGCATAGGGTATGCAGTTGGTACATACCACACACACAATTTTATATATATATATATATATATATATATATATATATATATATATATATATATATATATATATATATATATATATATATGTGTGTGTGTGTGTGTGTGTGTGTGTGTGTGTGTGCGCACATATGATTCAGCTAGTATATTGCCGACTCTTCGAATTTTTTTATAGGAGGGTATTTATTTTTCTATAATGTACCTCGTCTCTGAACCAGCATGCAATAATTAAATAGAATTTGGTATTTAGACTTATCAAATGACAAGACATGAGAAGGCTACTAGCATAATTTTTTTAATATATATTTTTTGAGTTTTTCTCATCTGTTATGTGAATGAATCTGAAATTTCTTGGGAACCCTGTTTACTCATTTTTTCATATTTGAGATTACATTCCTGTATTAAATAAACCTGTATTGATATAAACCAAAAACTGTGAACCTTCTTAGCAAGGTTCTACCTATGAGAGCTGAAAATCAGCTCGGTGGTCTGGTTAAACCACTTTAATAATAACAATTTGAATAAAACGTTAGAAAATTTGAAATTGTTTAGAAACTGACCATTTGATGATAATACGAAGTATTTCTTGCGTAACAGAAAAAATAGAAAAGGGTAAAGCTGGTAACAAAAAACATTCAGTACATAATTGGTTCCTGGTTGACAACTGAACGAGTAAGGACGTGTATAACTGTGATCATGAGCAAAAAGTAAAAAGCGAGTAAAGAATAGTGTTCTTTGATAGAGTAATCACAGAAACTCGTATGTGTGAATAATGAATGGAGAACGACACAAGATCAGTGTTAAAATGAAGTAGATGGTAAGGATTGGCACATTGAAGATTTTTTTTTTTAAAGCTTTTTTAATTTTATTCCTTCTTAGGTTTTTTCTTCCATGAGTAACTAAAATCTTTAGTTTTCATAGGGTGATCTCTCTCTCTCTCTCTCTCTCTCTCTCTCTCTCTCTCTCTCTCTCTCTCTCTCTCTCTCTCTCTCTCTCCCCTCATAAGGGAATTTCTCGCTTCCTCCGGTTTTATGTCGAATTGAATTGAATATAGAATTTAGGCCAAAGGCCAAGCACTGGGACCTATGAGGTCATTCAGCGCTGAAACGGAAATTGACAGTAAGAGGTTTGAAAGGCGTAACGGGAGGAAAACCTCTCAGTTGCATTATGAATCAATTGTTAGGAGAGGGTTAAGGAAAGTAAGATGGATGAAAGAGAATATGAAAGAAGGGACAGTAAAATGAACGAAAGGGGTTGATTCATTAAGGTCACGTGTAGAGAAAATACCACCGACCTCTTAATGCCAATATTTACTCGTAGTACAAATTCGAGAGTAACTTAAATTGGAAAACCTGCCTCCTCACGCAGTGACATGGACGCCCAGGCTTGGGCAACATTCTGTCCAGGTGATATTGCTTGTTGATTCGCCGTTTCTTTAGATATTTGATACCGGTCGTTTTTGCGTGCTGGCATTCCTCTGGAAATTTGGTAGCAAAAATATCCGCTTTTATGTTGATATTTCTTTAGTAACGTGATCGGAAAGGTTTCCTCTTTTTGACATTCCCGAAAAAAAAAAAATAATTGGTAGAAAATTCTTTTTACGTCGAAATATCTTCAGGAATTTGATAGCAAAAATCGTTTCATTGTGCGACCTTCCTTTAGAAATCTGATAGCAGAAATCTTTATGTCAGTTTGGTTTTACTTCATCGGACAAATAGGCTGTCAGTCGAAGGGAAAATTTGTTTTGCTTTGCGTGTGGAAGTTCTCGTTTGGCTTTTGTTTACGTTTATTTATTTATTTATTTTTTATTTTTTGCATCGCCAGTGTCAAGATTGGTAGTCATCACTGTTTTATGGTTATTATTATTTACTGAAGAGTAAAATCCACAATTGTTTTTTTGTCTTCCTCCTCCTCCTCCTCCTCCTCCTCCTCCTCCTCCTCCTCCTCCTCCTCCTCCTCCTCCCTCCTCCTCCTCCTCCTCCTCCAAATCACAATCTGGAAGAAATATATTTTGAGAGCTTTGTAAGTTTTCAATATCTATCCAAGTGGCAGATTTTTTAGTCTTCCTCTCAGTGCTGATGTAATGAAAACTGGGAATTATTATTATTATTATTATTATTATTATTATTATTATTATTATTATTATTATTATTATTTATTTATTTATTTATTTATTTATTTCCGCAGCCATCGTGGGAAGTTCCTGTTAATTAAATGGAAGTTATTATCACCAACACAGTTTTTATATATATATATATTTTTGTTGCGTTTGACCTGTTGAATTTAATTTTTTTTAAGTGTTAACCTTAAACATTTTTGTAGCTGACATTATTATTATTATTATTATTATTATTATTATTATTATTATTATTATTATTATTATTATTATTATTATTATTATTATTATTGAATACTCATAGTAGCATGAGTCTTGAAATGGAGAAACAAATCCACAGTTAAATATATGTACATATATTTAACGATAAATCTGTACAGATAGCTTTCGGGAATCTGTTTGATTCCTCTTTTCAGTTGAAAAGGGGAATCAAACAGATTCCCGAAAGCTATCTGTACAGATTTATCTTTAAATACATGTACACATACATAACTGTGGATTCGTTTCTCCATTATTATTATTATTATTATTATTATTATTTTTTCCCCTATTTGTAAAGAAAAGTAATAAGGAAACGAACAGTCAAGAGAAGGTGCTGAAAAAGACTTTGTTAAATTAATTCTTTTTAAAGTTTTGAGTTTTGATTCAAGAGAGAGAGAGAGAGAGAGAGAGACAGACAGAGAGAGAGAGGCCTTGCAAAATCCATATGAAAATGATAAGATGAATAATTAAATGTATACATAACCAACAATGGAAAATAAATCATAAACATTAACGCAGTTATGCTTTAATTTATTAGATTTATTCTTCTTCTTATCTCTATTTTCCCTGTGATAAAACCTTCACATTTTTTAAATTTATAAGATTTTGATCTCAGGTCAACTACTTGGAAAATCGGGCTGTGGCAATTCTTCATATCTTCTTATCATCTGCTTTTGTCATCGTCCTTATTATCGCATCACACCATCTTTATTTATGACATAATCGTTATCATCTTTATTTGTCAACATCATTACCTTTGTTATAGTTTTTTGTCGTTTTCATCATTTGTAGTTATTATTCATTTCCCGAACATCCTCGTGTCCATTGCCATCTTCCTGGCCATCCTAGTTCGTTTCCTGTGTGCTTAATTTTATAGCTGTTTGCTTAACATTTTCTCAGTGATTCTCGTTTTTTTCACGTCATTAATCACTGCGTTGTCCTCATTGTATATTTTCGTAAAACGATTGCCCTTTGATGTAATAAAAGACATGCAAGAAAAACGCTTCTGTCGTCTCATCGCCTTTCCGTGAGTAAATTTAATGACTGATTCTGACGTGCTTACGCAATGAATTGCAAATAGTGATTGACTGGAGGAGGCGCGAGCGTGTGATTTCTGCTCCAGATTTCCTTTTCTCCTTAACATCAGGAAAAGAGCCTTTGAGGCGACGCGGCTGTCGGCCAATATATGTGCTTAGAACAGCGAGCCGTTTTTCAGAGCGTTTCACAGCCCGGCGTTGCAGGTCTGAAGTTCGATTCGATAGCCAAGAGAGAGAGGAAAAACACGGAGATGAAAGACTGAAAGAAGTGGCTAAAACGCCCTCTTTTTTTTTTCCCGTGAACCCAGTTTCGGCAACGCGCGCGTGAGAGTGCAAGTGGAAGGTCGGGAGGAAGTTATGCATAATATAGTATATGCACTGTACTTGGCAAATATACTATTTCGATTAATTTTAGATCAAAATTCCATCTCCCAAGATCTTCTTAGTTAGGAAGTATTGCTTGCTGATCCCCTTCAGAGGCTGATGATGTTTAAATATAATTAACTCTGGTCGTGGGCTTACATCGAGTGAAAAGGATTTTGTTATTTTAACATATAGAATTAGAGTCGTTATTTAGCAATGGTCGCTGTCAGTACACCGTCGGAGAGGCTAGTAACAATCCAATTTAAAAAGCAAACATACTGAGGGTTTGCTGAACTGTTGGTGAGGGCTGGAGAGCCAACAAGGCTTAGAGTGATTCTCTTGCCCCCTCCCCTTCCCCCTTCCTTCCCCTGCACAACCCCTCCCTCACCTCAGCAGTTGTAACTGGTCCCTTCACTTCGTCGTTCCCCTTCCTCTCTCCAATACTCTTTACCTTTCTTCCCTTCCCCCTCCTCCCCTAATCTGACTTTTCTTCCCCCCTTCTCTCTCTCTCTCTCTCTCTCTCTCTCTCTCTCTCTCTCTCCTCTGGTTTATTTGAAGGATTCTTCTGTCATTGCATTTACTTTTATTTTTCCTCGGTCGTTCTCCAAATGGAATTGCAGCAACAGGACGGAGCTGTTTTCCATCAATCCTTTTTTCCTCCTTATTTCTTTTCCTTGTTGCAGTGATCTCCGGAAACCTCTTTTTTTTTTCTTTCTTTCTTTTTGTTTGAGGTGGCAGGAGGTGTGAGGGAACCCTTGTTAGAAGTTCTGTGTTTTAGTTTGTCTTGGGAGTTGTTCATCTTGTAATGTGTTATTAATTTGTCTCCTTTTTCCGGATGTGGAAATTCTGTTCTGTGGAAACTGGACTGGCATGTATTTGTCTTGCGGATTGTTCCATAGGAATATGTGCGCCTTAGTCATTTGTTCCAATCCTTTTAGTTTGTTGCGTGCAAGCTGACTTAGAGAGGACCATTGCCTCAGAAAGAAAGGAGAAGAGGCATAGCCAATCTAGATGAGAAAGGCGGTTATCTCTTGCATAATGACGAATAAAATAACCAAAGCCTCAGGTTAAGTGAACGAGATAATGAAATTAACAATTACAATGAAAATAAAGGAAAATGCTTGGATTACTTAGTCCATCAGTGATATGAAAGAGATATTAACAGCAATGTTTTCATCGAGAACTTAATTTGGGTCAGATTTAAAATGCATTCTAAGGGCCAGATAATGTATGCAAGTGAATTCACATTCCTAGTTCCTTGCTTGGTCGCCTGCCTCTCTCTCTCTCTCTCTCTCTCTCTCTCTCTCTCTCTCTCTCTCTCTCTCTCTCTGTTTCAGCAAATAGTCGGAGGTGAACCTTACGGGGTCGTGAGTGAAATGTTACAACAAGAGTCCGTGTGGTTTTGGGGGGAAGAGATTGAGCTGGAGACGATAGCCCTGTCCGATGGGACTCGGCGTTGACCGCAGTGTCAGGAGGCTAGAGAGGATAAAGAGGGGGGTTTAACAGCGGCCCCAACATAACAGTTACAGCTCGGACAATGTTGCAGGTGTTTCGCCATTCTGAAGGGAAGAACATTGTGCTGGTCCTAATTGGTATTGGTGTTCACCATTGCAGGCGTAAGCCCTTTGATTTGTTTCGCCCTCTAGTGGCTAAGGTGTTTGGATATTGTTTGTGGTCTAATGGGTTTGCCTCGTGTTCGGTGCTGTGTGCCGTTCGCTAGGCCCTTAATAGGTGCGTGTCTCCAGGTGCTGAAGGCCGGCTGATGGCTGTATTGAGATACGTTGTCCTTTATTTGGTTTTGTATTGCAGTGTTTTGTGAGGCATTGTTTAAATGTTCAACTGCAGACTTTGTATATACACACACACACATTGCTGATTATGAAATTTTGCATGTATGTAAGTGTCAGTTACATGACTGAAGGCATTCATCCTATAATCTTGTAGGCATGCACAATCCCAATTAGATTAATGGCTAACTCATTCTTTAACTCTGTAGACACTAAGCCCATTCTATAAACTTATATTTGTTTTCATCAATATTGTGATAAGTAAGCATTTAAATCTCTGCCTTATAAATGAAATGGTCACTGAAAACTGAAACGAGAAAGAAAAAAGATGTGGATTAACCCCGGAAAACGACGCAACAACTGCTCAAAAGTACAAAGTTTATGCAATAGTTTCACAACAATTATAAGTCAAGAGTCACGAAACAATCAGTAAATACGGGATAAGGTTGACTGGCGGGTGTTACGGGACTCCCTGAGATGGGGAGAAAGACACTTTTCTGTTTTAAACAGAACCGCAAAGCTTTTGGGAAGGCAAGCTGTTTTCATAGCACTGAAAAACGCCCTTTCTTACGACCGAGACGTGTGAGATGTTTGTTATGTTTTTTAAGACAGTCATTTGCTTTTTGCAAACATTGCGGGATGTAAAGAGAGAAAAAAAAAACAATTACCTTCTGTCGCCTCTTAATTTAATATTTTATACAAGCTGGGTCTCCGGGATATCGAGTTTTCTGTTTCCAACTCCATCAGCGAAAAAACACAGGAAGTTTGAGATAGCACTATAGAGCCCAGTGTTTACAATAGATTGCACCTTTTCATATTCCTTTTTTTTCAACAGGGGACGCCTAATTGAAAGTTGACCGGGTCTCTGTACCCTTTGTCCTCTTTCCCATTCTTTTTATAATTGTAAAATCCATATAGAATATATGCTTTACCGTCAAAAATTGATCATTTCGGTTCCATTTGAAATGAAAAGCAACAATTGTTCTTGGTGTAGTGGGAAGCATATAAATAGTCACATTTGAGTATATGTTTGCTTTCAATTAACGGGTTGCCCCGCTGCTCATGAAAAAATACAATGGCGATCAAAAATACAATGGTGGTGTACACTGAATTTCGAAACTGTTTAATCTATATGAAATCGTCACACGGCCGTGCAGCGCTCGAAATGAAAACATCTGTTTGCAACAGATGATATTTCGGTAACCGGCCATCTCGCCTGGTCAACTGGGTCGTGCTTCCGTCCGGGATAAGGACCATTTTGTTTACTTGCGTTGTTTCGCTCGTGTCATTATGTCGATAATCCCGGTCGCGAGGAAGCCGGGGATATTGCTTGTGGCTTCCCCACTCATTTCCGTATTACCTCGGTTTGATTGCCGTATGCATGTTTATTGCTTGGAGACGGGCCGGCATTGCTTCATGTTATTGTCGAGTGGTGACCACCGGAACGCAGGTTGTTGCTTTTGCCCTCCGCATTATCTTTGCGAAACGATTATCGTCTTTGATTATGGCTGTCGTTCCATCGTCATTGACGCCTTTGCAAAATATTTTTTTATTTTTATTTATTTTTTTTTTTTTTTGCCAAATGGGCAATTTATACGAAACGGGGAAGCATTCTGACTTGGCAGAGTTGCCACCACCACCGACGGGGCACGTCAAAAAAAAAAAAAAAAAGTATTCGTGCCATTCCAACTCGCCGCTGCATCTTGCAAGCCCGGGCTATAGACCTCCTCTTCGAATAGGAAATCACCCGCCAGAAATTTAGCTTCTGACACTGACAATATCCAAGCCGCTTCCACCATTCCGGGGAAATACGGGAATCACCCGGCGTGCGATGGCTGAAGCAACAAGTATGTGTAAGGGCCTGTGGCGACTGGCGCTCCTCCCGGATTTCCGCCCTCAGCCACCCCTGCCGTAGAGGACAGTGTTGCCTGAAATGTCGAGACGTCATCCTTCCCAGTCGCCACTAGATGTATTGGCGAACTAATGTGAGACTCGCTAGCCCGGGATATTTTGGAAACTTTGGCCGGTCTCTCTCTCTCTCTCTCTCTCTCTCTCTCTCTCTCTCTCTCTCTCTCTCTCCTATCAATTTTCTTTCCCTACCAAATCTAAGCGCCGAGTCTCTTTTTCTCCAGCTATTCGAGAGATGAAAACCGACAACTTTTCTGCCATTTTCTTCCGTTTCGCCTTTTTCTGGCTCTTTCCGTTCGTGTTCATTTTTTTTTTTTTTTTTTCCCGATACGGCTTAGGATCGAAAGACGTACAGCATTTTGATTAACTCCCTCGCAGTTCCTGTGTTTGTCTGTTTGTACTTGCAGCCCAGTGCCGGCGTTCCAATCTGCGTTCATTCCTTGCCATTTTAAACGTCGAGGACTTCTTGTTTTCCGTTTTCATTGTTTTCCATTTGGGACAAAACTGTACACACACGCACACACACACACACACACACATTTATATATATACTATATATATTGACCGTTTCTTATAAAATAAATGTTGTGACTTTTTGGTTGAATTTGTAATAACTCATTTTTGATCAAAGAAATATAGTTCATATAACTAGTTTTATTTGTGTACACATTAATACACATACACACACAAATACACACACACATATATATATATATATATATATATATATATATATATATATATATATATATATATATATATATATATATATATATATATATATATATATATATATATATATATATATATATATACTGTATAATATATACACACACACACACTTAATTTATTTTATGACTGGCAGATCACTCATGCATTGAACATAATAACTGTATTTTCAGCTTAAAGTCTTGAACTACATGAAAGAAGAATTAATCTTGTGGCAATTTTAATTCTTCCAAGTCAATGAAAAAAAATTGTTTTCAAGTTTTTTATTGGTTTTTAAAATTAGTCTTGGTTATTTAGAAGTGTTTTAATAAAATCAATAAGTAACAAATAACGAAATGCCTTATCTTACTTTCACTAATTCATCACGTTACTTAGCCTAACTTAATTATATTTTTTATGAAGATTGCTTGATATCTTCCTTGCCGTATTTACAACGTTACAGTATAACTCTGTGGATATACTCATTCACATATTCTACCATTGTGCAAAAGTTGATTCTCTTGGTTTATCAATCTGGCATCTTATACAGTAGGTTTTGCTTAACTTATTAACTATTGGTTTACCATTGATTTCAGGACCTCAAGCTATATTTAGAATCTGGAAGCTTACCTATATATCATATGGATTTTTCAGAAATAATATAACTGAACTTGACTTGATGCATGTCTTCAGCTAAATCGATATTTGTGTGCTAAGACCTGTTCTGATTTTGTTTGTATTTTTGCCATACCCCGCATCCTGACTTTTCTTGTCGGATAGTACTTGCTCATGCTTTTTCAATATTTCAAATGTTAAGATTTTAAACATTTTTTCTAGCTTTATTCCCCTGTGTAGAACGAGTTATGCAGTGTGTTTTTCCACGTGTTTTACCCTTTGCATTGTTTTATTTCGTCTTATAATTAGTCAGTTGTTCAAGGTCAGTTTTGAAGATAAAAGTCAGATACCTGATATCATTGTCAAAGGATAAAGATCAGATGTCTAAGGTCACTATAACAGAGGTAGAAGTCGGATACTTAATGTAACTATTATAAGATAATATTCTGATTACCTTTGCTTTTGCGTGTTGTCATAAGGCAGGTCAGATTTCTAAGGTCATTGTAAAAGGATAAATGTTTTAGTAAGTAGTTCCTTTTCTGTCAACTGGTGAAAATTAACGGCTTCAAGTCACAGTTGTAAGGTAAATGGTAAAATGACCAAGTTTCTTCTAACGATGTATTGAGTACAAGTATGGCGTGCTCAGTATTTGGATCAAGAGTATAACTCTCCAGTTCCATATGCGGCATTTGGATACGGAAGGCACTGGCAACTGACTTTCTTTGTCGGAAATTACATTTTTTTAATATATTTTTAAAGCAGTGGGCATTCAGCCTTCAACACAGGCATCTTTGGTCGAAATATTGTGTTTGGATAGAAGTCATCCAGCATTGTTGTCTCTAGTCGGAAGCTATAGTCGTCTGGCTTCAGCAGAGCACTTTTAGTAAGGAGTTACAGGGACCCAACTCATGCATTAGCATCTTAGATCATCAGTATAGGACAGAAGGTGTTGGGATATCTTTCCAGTAAAGGCGTCTTTGGCTGGAGGTTATAGGTAGCTAGCACTAGATAAGGTGCCTGTAATCTAAAGTTACAGTATCTGTCTCCAGCATTAGCATCTGGGATTGGAAGTTCTAATCGTCAGAGTCCAGCAGTGTTGTCTGTGAGTAGTATTTACAGACATCTGACTCCAGTATTTGTGTCTGTGGTCGGAGGTTACAGGCACCTGACTTCAGCAGTTACTTGGATTCTTCAGACCTCTGACTGCTACAAACATCAGATTAGCAGTGGCATGTTGAGTCAGAGGTTACAAGCATCATACTCCAGCAATGGCGTCCTTGGATATAGTTACAGGCATCTGACTCCCGAAGGTCTTTCTTTAGGAGTTACAAGCATCTGACTCCAGCATTGGTGCCTGTGATGTGCAGCTGTAATGTGCAGCTAAAGCATGCAGCAACTGTACTGGCATCTGATTGAAGAAGTTCAAATCATCAGACTAGAGCTTTAGTGGATGTAAACTAAGGTTGTAATACAGGCCTCTGCTTCTAGCTATGATGCAGGATTGTGGAAGTGACTACTCCCAGTTGAACAGTAACCCGAAACTGGTTTCAGGAATGGGCCCAGTCACCCGAAACTGGTTTCTGGAAGTGGGCCCAGTCACCCGAAACTGGTTTCAGGAGTGAGTAACCCGAAACTGGTTTCAGGAATGGGCCCAATCACCCGAAACTGGT
Organism: Macrobrachium rosenbergii; assembly: GCF_040412425.1. NCBI lineage: Eukaryota > Metazoa > Arthropoda > Malacostraca > Decapoda > Palaemonidae > Macrobrachium > Macrobrachium rosenbergii. Next base: position 52,524,350 of record NC_089754.1, read on the forward strand.
TTCTGGAGTTGGCCCAGCCACCCGAAACTGGTTTCAGGAATGGGCCCAGTCACCTGAAACTGGTTTCAGGAGTGAGTAACCCGAAACTGGTTTCAGGAATGGGCCCAATCACCCGAAATTGGTTTCTGGAAGTTGGCCAGGAATGGTCCCACCCGAAACTGGTTTCTGGAGTGGGCCCAGTCACGGTTTCGAAACTGGTTTCAGGCCCAGTGAGTAACCCAGAAACTGGTTTCAGGAATGGGCCCAATCACCCGAAACTGGTTTCTGGAGTTGGCCCAGCCACCCGAAACTGGTTTCAGGAATGGGCCCAGTCACCCGAAACTGGTTTCAGGAATGGGCCCAGTCACCCGAAACTGAGTTTCAGGAATGGACCCATTCACCCGAAACTGGTTTCAGGAATGGGCCCAGTCACCCGAAACTGGTTTCAGGAATGGGTCCAGTCACCTGAAACTGGTTTCAGGAATGGCCCATTCACCCGAAACTGGTTTCAAGAATGGGCCCAGTCACCCAGTGGCTGATCTTCCTCAGGTTCAGAATGAATGGCAATTAATTAAACAACACAATGGCCATGACACAATAATATCTCCCGAGTCCTCGCCACCATTCATTTAAGGGGATTGAGCAGTAATGCAATAAAATAGTTGCAGGTGAACCTTAGCAATTAATGGAGCAATCTTATTATTAGAGTCTTCCAATAAAGACTTGCGATTAATCCAATAATGGCGGTTCGTAGTTCAATACGTTGCGTGCCGAGGGAGATAGTGTGATCATGCAATTATGGCCGTACTTAACTGAATAAAGCTTGTGTAACATATATTATCTCGTGTAACATATATTATTTCTTTGTTTATATATTTATTTTGCTGTCTATCATCAACAGTCTTGTGTACTAATAATTTGCAAAAGGTCCTAAGACTTTTTGTAATAAGAGATGTTGGCGTTATTAAACAATTCTTTTGGGATAAGGTTATACTCTCTCTCTCTCTCTCTCTCTCTCTATCTCTCTCTCTCTCTCTCTATATCTATCTCTCTATCTATCTATATATATATATATATATATATATATATATATATATATATATATATATATATATATATATATATATATATATATATATATATATATATATATATGTATATGTATATATAAACATCAAATTGCTACGTCTTTCCGTCTATTGACGCTCATGTTTTGAAGCGGAATGCGAATCGTCGCTTATTTTTTTTTTTTTATTCCATTCTGGACAGGCTTCGAAGAAATATCAGTTGATATGGTGTGCTCTCAGTGTCTCGAAAACACAGCTCGATTCAGTTCCAAAAGAGGGACCAGGGGAAGGGGATGGCTAGGGGAAATGGTGGGGCGGGGGTGTTTTTTTTTTTGGGGGGGGCCGGTTGGTGAGAATTTAAAAGATCCTACCTCGCTCATTCATACTTCAAAACCGATGCTTTTGATCTTTCAGCATTTTAATCTTGAATCGACGTGTTCTCTCTCTCTCTCTCTCTCTCTCTCTCTCTCTCTCTCTCTCTCTCTCTCTCTCTCTCTCTCGATTATGCATGTGATCCAACCATGCCAAAATTATTGTAGTGGTACGGGGGGTTGAGTGACTGAGGGGGGGTTTGGGGTGGCGAGAAGAGGAGGAGGAGGAGGAGGAGGAGGAACAGAGGAATGGTAGGAGGTCATAATAGTGTTTACCCAGCAGGTGTGTTTGGCCAGACTCCACCATTCATTGCGATTATGATCGGGCATGTTGACCCAGCACTCAAGCGTCTCTCTTACGGCAAGCCGAGTATCAGAAACTAGTCAGCCAATCGGCGAAGAGAGGTAGGGGATTAGTTCGGGGAGAAGGAGGTAAAATGAGGAAGGGAGGTGGGGGGGAGGGGGGAGGAGGATGAATGGTTTCTACCTAGCCAATGAGGAAAGCATGATTGGCACTCCTTGACAGTTTGGCACCGCCAATAGCCAATCAGCCCGACGGGAAGTGCCACTTAGAAACCAATTCGGAATTTGGATTGGCGGCGAGGATTGTTTAGAAAAGATTAGCGACTTCAAATTCTCTCTCTCTCTCTCTCTCTCTCTCTCTCTCTCTCTATCTCAGTTTTATTCATGCTAGTGTGATAGTTTCAAATAATCAGTAAATATTCAGTTTTATTCATGCTAGTGTGATAAATATATATATATATATATATATATATATATATATATATATATATATATATATATATATATATATATATATATATATATATATATATATATATATATATATATATATATATATATATATACATACTATATATGTGTATATATATATATGTTATAAGTTTTTATAATATATATATATATATATATATATATATATATATATATATATATATATATATATATATATATATATATATATATATATATATAATATATATATACACACACACATTGCAAGCTTTTTACAAGCATAAATGGGTAATACCTCTGTCATGCTCCCTACCACACTAGCATGAATAAAACAGAATATATATATATATATGTATGTATGTATGTATGTATGTATGTATGTATGTATGTATGTATGTATGTATATATATATATATATATATATATATATATATATATATATATATATATATATATATATATATCTTTGTTCCCTCAAAATCTAATGTACTCATGACCCTTTAAGCCTTTCTCTCGAATTTTCGGTGACCTTTGTTTAGCGACAATCCGCTCTCATGATTGCCTCGCGAGGGATTTCCCCGGAGTTGATCAAGCACTTCCATATATGTAAAAAGATTATTGATCCCGCAGGGACCTAGTTCGTAATCCTAGATTAATCCCAGCTTTAAATCCCTTTGTGATTTATCAGAAAGAGTCGAGTTCCATCGAGAAATAACCTCTGAAAAGAACAGCTCTCTGGCGGGGCTTTAGCCTAATCCAGTGAAGATTTGGTATCGAAAAGTCATCTTTGTACCTTTATTTTCGTTTTGCTTTGACGTGAAAAAAGTTGATTGATTGGTTTAGATTTTTTTTTTCCGGGGCCATTTTATTTTTGCATGAGGGTGTGGGTTCCAGCAACTATCCGGGATTTTTTTTTTTTTTTTTTTTTTTGCGTGGTTATTTGTACTTGTCATTGTTTTTCGCGGAGATAAATGGGGCGCGCTTAGGGAAGAAAAACGTTGCTTTTGCCGGGCACGAACAATGCTTTCTGGGAAACTGCGTCCCATGATTAGTATCGTCGCTTATTTTGCTTGCAGCTGATGTTTTTATGCATGTTAATGGATGTGAGTAGAAAGATGCATTGATATGTATGCGTGGCTTACATTTTTTCACCTTTGCTACGGAATCCTTGATAAAACATGTAATTCTTGAGATGAATGGTATTCGCTCTTTTTCTCCCCATAACAGTTTGGAAGCTGTGTAATTTATCAAATAATATTGTGAAGCTCTTTGATCCTCGAGTTGTTTTTATTATTAATAATTATTTTCACTTGGAGCATAAAATATGCTCTTGAGGTCGGGAAATTAAGGTTGAAGGTGGTCAGTTTCATGGATAATCGCTTGCTATAATAGGCCCTTATACATCTGTTACTCTCCACTGGACAAACCCTGACGCCATCATCTTTGAAGAAAAAATATTGAGGCCATCGTTGAAGGGAAAACATTGGTACCGTCTTTGAAAGAAAAACATTAGTACCATCTTTGAAGGAAAAAAACATTGGAAAACATTGATCCCATCTTTATTTGGATTTGGGAAAACATTGATGCCATCTTTGAATGAAAAGATTGATGCCATCTTTGAAGGAAAAACATTGATGTGATCTTTGAATGAAAAACATTGATGCCATTTTTGAAGGAAAAACATTGACGCCATCTTTGAAGGAAAAACATTGACGCCATCTTTGAAGGAAAAATATTGACGCCATCTTTGAAGGAAAACCATTGATGCCATCTTTGAAGGAAAAACATTGGTACCATCTTTGGAGTGAATACATTGACACTATCTTTGAAGGAAAAACATTGAAGCCATCTATGAAGAAAAACATTGACACTACCTTTGAAGAGAAAAAAACATTGAAAAACTTTAACCATCTTTGAAGGAAAGAAACATTGACGCCATCTTTGAAGGAAAAAACATCTTTGAAAGAAAACCATTGACGCCATCTTTGAAAGAAAACCATTGACGCCATCTTTGAAAGAAAACCATTGACGCCATCTTTGAAAGAAAATCATTGACGCCATCTTTGAAAGAAAACCATTGACGCCATCTTTGAAAGAAAACCACAGACGCCATCTTTAAAGGAAAAACAATGGGAAGGGGACCACTACTTAAAATTATGTTATGTATATAGTCCTCAACCCACCATATTTTAAGATGTCAGCCATATGCATGACATCAGGCAACAAAATATTTGTAAAGTTTTTTTTAATTAGTACTAATGAACTATTTTTCATATAATATATATCCAGAGTCTAAGCAGACTTATTACATGTAACCTCAGCCGAGCCCTAAAGCAAGTCCCCTTTCGTTACTTAGCATCCTTATATTTATCATCGCCACGGAAGGCCGCTGGGCAGCCTTTGATGCCCTTACCGGAGAACTCACAGGAACTGCCATAAAATTATTGTCTTTTCGCTTTCGGCTCCGGTTATCTTTTCCTTATTGCGTTTTTTTTTTCTTTTTTGTAAGGGACTTATCCCTAGGTGGCAGCCATTGGCAGTGCTTTCTGTGAAGAATGTTATTTAGTTTGTATTTTATCTTATATGTGGCGTTTCTTCAATTTTCGGTCTGACTTAGGAATTTTTAGAAATTATAGGCTGACTAGTATATTGCATATAAATATATAAATTTCCTGTTTATATATGTGTATATATATACATATATACATATAAATATATATATATATATATATATATATATATATATATATATATATATATATATATATATATATATATATATATATATATATATATATATATATATATATATATATATATGAATATTTATGGTGTGTAATGGTGTGTTTATGTATGTAATTATTATGTACTTTACCCTTACGCCTTTTCTCTTATGACTGGATAGAACCAGAAGGATATAGCCTTCCAGTTTTTCAATAAGACATTGGGAGTGAGGATAATACCCCCATTCCCTTGAGTGAATTGGTGGGAGATAGGCTGAGAGCAATTCGCGGACCTATCAGATGTCAGCCGTACCCTGTACCTCTCAGCCATGGCGGATTGTACCATTCAAGTGTACGTGGTGGTATCGCCACATCTCTGCACCATGTATGTATGTATGTATACATATATACAACTGAATAATTGTCAGTTATCGTAAAATATTTCTCAAAAATACATTTTTTCTTTGACACAGTGTATTAACCTCATTTTTTTTTTCATTTTTGTATGATTTTTTGCTTCATTTTGTACTACTAAAGCGTTCATGTGCTAATTCGCAGAGATCTCCTGTGTAGTTAATGTAAAACTTGTAAACTTACAGCAAAATCAAAGCCCAATTGACCCACAAGCGTAGAAAAAATATTTTCAAAGAAAAAAAAAAAAAAACAGGAGAGTTCCACTTTCAAAGTATTGTGTATATGGACCCGCCTTTCCTTTTTGATTTTCTTTGCTCCCATTTTGAAAGGAACAGGAAATTCGGGTATTCTGAAAGCAAACCAAAACTGTATCGTAAATTTAACCCCCCTCGGAATTATAAACAAAGGTGTTGTTTGCGCTCTCCGGTCTATTTTGTTTGTCTGCGCGCATTGTTTGTCTTTGTGCGCATGGCAATATTGTGCTGTCAGCTGTGCGTGTGCGAGTGTGTTCTTCTGTCGCTTGTGTACAATGCATGGCCTATTCCCATATTTCCCTGTATTTGTTTTTAAAGTTTTCAGCCTCTTTCTGCGTGTTTGTTAGTGTAGCAGGGGAATGGTGTGGCGTCTAGGCTGTGTAGAGGGCGAAGGTGCATAATGTGTGCCCTTGCCAGAGATACAGTTGTGGACTGGTCCGTGTTATTTGGGTTAAGAGGGGTGAAATTTTTGAAGAGGTCGCTGTTAGAACAAAATTCGGCTTCTGAGTAATCGTGATCACTGAAATATGAATATACAAGTGTGACACCGAAATAATAAAATCATTATTATTATTATTATTATTATTATTATTATTATTATTATTATTATTATTATTATTATTATTATTATTATTATTATTGAGGTGGACTGATGTCATATTTCTTCACTATAATCAGTCACTGACCTCTCATCACATATCCAAAATGTTACTGTACCATATTTTATTTTATTATTATTATTATTATTATTATTATTATTATTATTATTATTATTATTATAACCAGCTGTAGTACTACATTGCAATATTAGAATTCGATATTATTATTATTATTATTATTATTATTATTATTATTATTATTGTTGTTGTTACTGTTGTTGTTCAGAACTGATACTACATTACTACTACTATTATTATTATTATTGTTATTATTATTATTATTATTATTATTATTATTATTGCTGTTGTACTGTACTATATCCTAATCAGCTTAGAATCGATATTATTATTATTATTATTATTATTATTATTATTATTATTATTATTATTATTATTATTATTATTATTATTATCATTAATGTACTGTTACTATACCGTAACCAGCCCAGAACCCCGAGGTCTAAGCAGCCCTCCAATCGCTCGCAGGGTCATTCTGAAGTCATCTGCGAGTGTTAACCCTGGATGCTGAGCCCCCTGGATGCTGCGGGCCCTGAGTGATGCCTCCGTATTCCCTGGCGACCCAACGGGAAGGGGAGATAAAGATGCGTCGAGGGGTTAGCTGAAAATGATTTAATGAATTATATGGACTGATTGGATTATTTAGACGGAGGGACTGGGCTTGTCAGCTGGACTGTATTTTCTGGTTGTTGTTGGCTGGTACTTGACAGATGTGTAAATGTTCTTTAGCGTTCTGTAGTTTGGGAGTTCTAAGAGATTTTAATAATGAGTTTTTTCTTGTTAAATATAATTATAATTTATTACTGGACTGGTTTGTGGGTGTTGTGAAATTAAGTTTAGACCTTGGGTTAGGCCTGATCGGTTGTTCATGTTTTGGGGTGATTTTTTTTTCCGGAAATCGAAATTAGTTTCTGAACAATGTTTTGTTTTAGATTTGTATATTTTTTGTCACATTTAATTATTTTTATTGTTTCACCAGTTTCCGTATTTATTAAGTTGCTTTTTAGTTAATTGATGATTCTTCTATTGCTATCACAGTCATATGACTCATCTACATAATGTTAGATTTATCATGCCTTTGGGGCCTCGAATGGACTTTTTATTATAACATGGTCACGTTAAGAGTATGAGGAGCAGTGGTGGTGTGTCCAGGAAAGCAGTGGATAGAATGTCAGAAGAAATGTATGCAGGAATGCAGCTTGGTGGAAGTGCAATGCAGTTACCGAGAAGAAAGTTACGTCTTTGGTCTGATTTGTGTGCTGTTTATTTTTTCTGCAGGACCACCCGAAACATACTGTGGAATTTAACAAAACTTAACCAAAGGTGGGTATGGTGACTGGTAAGAAGCTATTAGATTTTGGGTAAGGGTCCGGACCTGGATAAAGGATCTGTGGACCTGCGCGGATTGGCGGATGTTTGCGGTCCTTGAAAGCTCTTATTATCTGAATATCAATAAAGAAAAAGGTGGAGGATGTTTACTGAAACATCTGTGCACTGTATGTGGATCAAGTAATGTGTTGAAGGTAAGGAATGATATAGGACAAGCATTGAAGAAAAGATGCATTGGAGTCACTGTAAGATGGTTTGGTCATGTTAAGAAATTGTGAAAATAACTGCTGGTGAATGAAGTGTATAGCCCGGACTTCAGATGACCAAACTATTTAATAAAATGTTCGGTTA
>NC_089754.1:52539770-52547270 GCF_040412425.1 Macrobrachium rosenbergii
TCTCTCTCTCTCTCTCTCTCTCTCTCTCTCTCTCTCTCTCTCTTGTATACCGTTGATAAGGAAAATTTTTGATCTTCTGATACCGTAACATCATTGTATAGCACATGAGGTCAAAATACGGATTCATGTGTAAGGTAGAAAGTTCTGTGTTTGACCAGAGGTATACAGTTAATGTCTTTGCGTTCTTGGAGTTGAAGGTTCAGACCTTTGTACATTGTAATTTATTATAAACATTATCAGCCAACATATGTTGATTTATATCGTGTTTGGGTATGCTGTGTTGTGATTATTTTTTGGTCCTTAATAATAATAATGATAATAATAATAATAATAATAATAATAATAATTTATATTATTATTATTATTATTATTATTATTATTATTATTATTATTATTATTATTATTTATCATCCTAAACAAATTTATAAGGAACATACCAAGTATACCCATAACAAACTAGCTTCGAATACGTTCTCTAATTCAACTTGCCCTGATTTTACTGATGATCTGAATGAGAATTACCACAATATGTTTCAGGAAGTTAGCCAGAAGTTAGTTATACTGCAAGAGGGGAAATTACAAATTAAATGGCCGGAGAAAACCCCCACACTGATATTTGCAGTAATCCCATTCCAGTTTCCCCGAAGGCATCTTGCAATCCGTTTCTGTTTATCACTGACATAAATAGGTGTAGTGTTGGTGCGCGTATGCCTGTCCCTGGGAACAAAAGGTAGCCGGAAGGTTTTCTATTTTCGATTCCGTAGGGCGGGTAGGGTCGGCAGTGCACCTCTTGCGGTGCACTGTAGGCATTACTTACGGTTCTTTGATCTGCTTGCCTTCGGCCCCTAGCTGCATCCCCTTTTAGTTCCTTTTACTGTACCTCCTTTCATATTCTCTTTCTTCCCTCTTGCTCCCCACCCTCTCCTAACGATTGATTCATAGTGCAACTGAGAGGTTTTCTTACTGTTACACCTTTCAAACCATTTTACTGTCAATTATCGTTTCAGCGCTGAATGGCCTCATAGGTCCCAGGGCTTTGCCTTTGGTCTAAATTCTATATTCAGTTCAATTCAAATCAATTCTATTTTCGAGCTTTTACAGCCGTTTATCATCACTTACCTGACCGTTTTGCATTACCTGTGTATGTTCCCCCTTCTCCTCAGTTGCTTGGATACTAAGAGGGTGCTACGGCCACTTAATTTTGATTTACTGGACTTCATACTTTATCAGAAATTGCTCTTTTCGCTTTCCTCTATTTTCGTATATTTATGCAAATGTCTTTGTTTTGTAATTCTCTGTGGTCTGCATAGTAGAGCAAGCGTTTGCCATCCTGCTGGGGGTGGTTTGAATGGTGGTTAGCAGTGCTGCCTAAAAGAGAGAGGAAGAGAAAGAAAGGTGGAATTTGCGGACTAATATATATATATACATATATATATATATATATACATATATATATATATATATATATATATATATATATATATATATATATATATATACATATATATATACATATATGTACATATATATAGGTATGTATGTATGCATGTCCAGCTGTCAGTATTTTCTTGAATGGTATACGTCACTTCCGGATTGCTTGTTGTTGTATCATTTGTATTACTGTATAATTATTCCTTTTCCTTGAAAATTTATTAATATCTCGAAAGTTGCTATTTTTTTTCCCAGCCAAAGGTAACCGTAACTTCATTGCAATTTCCAGTTTTTCTTTTCCCTATTTAAATTCGGGAGCAGGGAGTGATTGTAGTCCGTCTCCCGACTACCGCGCCAAATAATGCTGGAGAAACATTTGTAAGCCTCTCAACCCTTGTGCGAAGTTAATGCTAAAATATCGTAATGGAGGATTATTTTTCATAGACTTTCAGGAACATTTTGGAAACCCAAATGTGAATGCCTCATTAATCCCCCCAGAGTCGATCATTGCGAAGTGCCCTCTCTCTCTCTCTCTCTCTCTCTCTCTCTCTCTCTCTCTCTCTCTCTCTCTCTGTGTGTGTGTGTGTGTGTGTGTGTGTGTCATAGTCGCAGCCAGTACATTTCGTCACTTAATATTTTATTAGGTGCGAGTGCTTCGTCTTACAGTTTTCTTACCGCGGTGACTTGGCTCTTAAGATTATGCTTGTATTTCATATTTTATGATTATTTTTATTTTATAATACTCGTCGCCGCAACGAGTAGGAGTTATAGATGTTTATTCTCCTAAAGGAGATTAGCAAAAGTTATGATAGAAGATGAAACTGTTCACAGAAAACATTACTAAAATGTTACCTCGATTCGGAAGGCTTCAGGATAAGAACGTAATCCTCCCGGGACAATGTTTTGACCAGCAATCTCAAGTCTTAACATAATAAAAGATAATGTTAATGCCTGATAAATGTTTATGCTGGAGCCCGTTTTCGTTAGGGTCTATTGATTCCGCGAGTTGTTAAATTGTTGCAAGGTAACAGACATATTTGTTATCTTCTATTTTCAGCCCATTCTAAGTGAACGATATTCAATGGTGGAGAGAAGATTCATTAGGCGAGCTACTTTTCAGTCAGGTTACTAGTTTCATATGCTGAAAGAATATTCAAGAAATATATTGATGTTTATTTTTTTGGGTTGAGAGTCTTAGAGAGAAAAGTTCTTCTCTGGAGGACAGGGAACAGAGAGAAAGAGTAATTAGTTGTATGAATAAAACATGAATGCAGAATTTTTTTTTTTTTTTTTTTTTTTGAGGATCCGGTCTTCTGTCGATGATGGAGTATTTTGAATAGTTCTCGGGTATGGATGATAGAATAAAGGTTAAATTGAAACAGAAGAGGAATTATGCGTTGTAGAGAGGATTAAGCACGGAAGAAAGGCAGTAGAAGATCCAGAGGATTTATGGAGCGGCACAAGAGCATTTAAGTTAGAAAAATTTGAGTGTGATTAGTTGAATTGAACTGAATGTAGAATTTACGCCACAAGCACTGGGACCTATGAGGTCATTCAGCGCTGAAACGGAAATTGACAGTAAAAGGTTTGAAAGGTGTAACAGGAGGAAAACCTCAAAGCAGTTGCACTATGAATCAATTGTTAGGAGAGGGTGGAAAGTAAGATGGAAGAAAGAGAATACGAAAGGAGGTACAGTAACAGGAACGAAAGGGGTTGCAGCTAGGGGCCATGGAAAGAACCGTAAGTAATGCCTACAGTGCACCGCATGAGGTGCTGCATAATGTAACTCCTGTCGAGTGAGGAAGCTTGAACACGGTCGAAATGTAAAAGTGGAGAGCCGGAGCAAAGTGTGTTGGGATAATTTGGTGGTGTTGAGGAAGTGTGAGGGGTCGCGCTGGCCAACAAAGAGTTCCATTCAGAACTTTCTGAATAACAGAGGAAATGGAAACAGAAAAAGTGGAACAGGGGGGCGGGGGGGAGGGTTGGTTATTATGGAAAAAAAATTACCATATGTACAAGCCCTAATATTAGAGAAGCGTGAGATTACAGGTGAAATATAGGCAAATAATGCATTAAGTACAATAAACCGGCCGTGCTACTTTAGAACAATATGTGGTTTGTATGAATTAAGTCTGGGGATGTTTCCACATATGTTAATTTACGATTTAAAGGACGAATGTGGTAGGGGCACTTTGTCATCTTTTCAATCCAATGTTAACGTAAACCTTCGATCGTGGGAAAAATAACATAGCTAACAGTACTGACCTTTAGATATCGGTAAACGTGAACAAAAGGCATGCACGTGTCCTGTTTAAATGTTACACGGACATCACGAAAATATCGGACGTATGATATACGGGAAAATAATGCAATATAATTCCCTAGGCAGGCCACAGAACCTCCTACTCATTAGCGCTGTTTGGAGTAGATTTCCAGCCTATGTATATATGCTGCTGCCCCCCCGTTATATAACCTGATGTTTATAATACCTAGAATGTCAGAGGTGAACTTGGATGGAAGGAAACGCAGCTCTGGTTTATATATCCTTGCCCTCGGGCCCCTGACCTTTTAAACAGAAACGCGATCTCCCACCGTCGACCGTAGCCAGGCGTCACTTCGCCGGAAGCGCCGGGAGTCATCGGGGCGATGCTGTCTTACCTGAGGTCTTACCTGCTCGTGTTACGAATTCACCTTGTTAGTTCAGGTCTCCTTTCTTGTCACTGATTTTTTTTTTTTTTTTCTCACCTCTTCCGTTCGGGGAAACGTGATTCTACGATAGGAGAGAGATATAAGATATATATTGATGTTGCATAAAAACCCTTAGTTTTAGATACGTATTCATTTGTAATAACATTTCACTTATTCGGCTTAATCGTCTATCTTGATAACAGAAACGAAGGCTGTATTCAAATAGGACATTCTAGGTTTCTGTCCTTCGTAATGTGGTCCAGTTCTTTAATACCTTTTACATTAATGGTTTGTTTTTTGCGGGGTGTGTGTGTGTGTGTGTGTATGTATGTATGTATGTGTTAAACTATGAATATTTTTAAATGATTATCTCAAACAGGGGAAATGACCGCTTTCGTCAGGTTGGACTATAAATGCTTAACCATGATATTCTATCATTTATTTTTTATTTTACTGGAAGTTCCATAATATACTCATCTAATTTCAGTATGGAATATACATGTGTATATATATATATATATATATATATATATATATATATATATATATATATATATATATATATATATATATATATATATGTAATATATATATATGTATGTATGTATGTATGTATGTATATATATATATATATATATATATATATGTGTGTGTGTGTGTGTGTGTGTGTGTGTGTGTGTGTGTGTGTGTGTTTAGTTAACAAAATTTTCTCATTACCTTTCGTTATCATTACTTATCTCCGAAGACATAAAAAACTTACTTTCTTGGTGAACGAGAATACACCCTTTAAAAAAAAAGGGGCCTGATTTTTAACATTAATGTTTATATAATATATATATATACACACACACTTACACATATATGTACATATATCCACTTACAAATACACCCCAAAAGACCCCGAGTGTGCAGGTTTGAGGGGAATCTCACGCGAAGGGGAGGGGTCGGCATCGGGGGGGGAGCGGGAGTGCGGGAATCAGGAATCAAAGGAATACCGTCTGGAATTCCTATTTCCGGGTGTCGCGAGTTTGGGCCGGACTCAAAGGGGGCGAACCTTTCCCGATCTCCTCCTCGAGAAAGAGGTCGAAATTGCCTATTAAAGATGACAGAAAAACCATCTTGATTGAAAAATTGCCACCGCCCCAATTCCCTTTCTCTAACGTCAATGGGTGTTTTTAGTTGTTTGATTCTGTTGTTCTCTTTGTTTTGTTTGTTTCGTTTTGTCGTTTCCTCTTCTTCTTCCCCGGCGCTTGGTGTTAGATCTTGGGGCTCTTACGAAAGCTTACGCATTTCCTGGTATTCATTTTGGAGCTTCTTATTTTTTTTTTTTTCTTGCTGTGTCAGCATTGTGTGACGCTGTGAGAAATGTTGACGTTCATTTGGGTTGAAAACTAGGGAGCAATTTATTATGATGTTCATATTAATTGGGTACCGTACCTAATCTTTGTTATATTTCGGCTTTCCTACAATTCCTTCGCTTATTTCGCGTCCGGTTGCGGATTTGTTCTTTTACTTAATTAGCCTGTCCTGCCTCCTGTATAATTCTATCTTGAACACTTTCTTGATCTTACGTCATAGGGACTAATCGTTTTTTTTTTTTTTTTTTTTTGCTAATCACGTCGGTTTTAGGCTGCTTTTGTACGATAATTTTAATCAGATTTTTATTTCTGATTTAGTCTGCTGAGGCAAACTGGCTGGAAGAGATAAAAAAAATAAACAAACAAACAAACTGAGAAGTGGCTAATCCCCACAAAAACAGCCATCGACAACGGAAGATGATAGGAGCCGGGGAAAACGAAACCAGGAAGAGAGTTCCGAAACTTTGTCAGCAGAGGGAAAGAAAAAAGGCGACGAACCATGCAATCCCCATCACGCCTCCCTTATTGACGAGAACGTCTGATTCTTTCGCACATTTCGTTTTCGTGCTCCGGAACGCCTCTCAGACATCGCTGAAACAAATGACTTCGTTATGCCGCAGACACTAAATTACGCTATGGCCGGGAGAGGTCCTTGTTAAACGACTGTGCGCGGTTTGTTTGGTAATAGCAAGAATCCCTCTCTCCGTTTAAGTGCCAATACCTCAAGTCATAAATTGCCGGTTAGTTATTGATCCACGCCTAGAAGAAGAGGTAGGGGTTGGGAGGGAGGGGAGGAGGGAGGAGGAGGAGGGGTTGGGGATAGGGGAGGAGGAAGCCTTGGGCATGTATGGGAGTTATGTCTCTTTGTCTGTCTTCGTTCCTTCTAATGTGCTTTAAATAGGACAGGTGCCGTGAAATATTATATTCTCTTATGGCTTAAAGTTTCTGTCACTCATTCCGCACAGACACACACATTTATATATGTATATATATATATATGTTTATATAATATATATATATATATATATATATATATATATATATATATATATATATATATATATATATATATATATATATATATATATATATATATATATATATATTTTGATAAGGAACATTAATGATTTATATTTGAATATGAGAAGTTGTGTACGAAAGTTGTTCGTTTTCTTTGATGTATGTCTACGGTATGTAAATTTATAAATGAAAAGGTAAATTTGACTAAATAAAGGTGTTACAAAATTCCTAAACCAGGTAGAGAGTCTGCAGTCACAAAATGTTACTAAATGCGGATTATACTTGAAATATTAGCTTTGGAGCTGGCTGTAATTATTTGTTTGTGTCAGATTCATGTTAATTTCCTGTTTTATTTCACGTGCCTTCTGCCTTTGCTTCAACCCACCCTGTTTTTCATTTATTAATCCTTCTGCCATGTGTATTATTCCTCAGTCAAATCCCACCTATCTTTGTTGTCTACATCTTTAACTTCTTAACTGCCTTGCTTTCGTCTTCAGCAGTCAATTCCGCAAACATTCTCAAATTTCCATAAACTTTCCACTTTTGCATCGTTCTTCTCTGCCTCTCTTTTAGCCTTCCAGAAACAATTGAATTTCTAAAAAAAAACAAATCCACTCCTTCGACCAATGATTTTTCATCTTCAGACAGCATCTCTCTATTTGCGCGTTTCATTCTAGGGTCTGTGTTCGTTAATCTCCCTTCCTCTGACATTCATGTATAGCAAGTAATTCATTTAAATGTTCATGCTAACCTTCTCCCCTCTTGCCTTGCTTTTCTCTCTCTGAATTTTCATTGAAACATTAGCTCCTCTTCTCTCATGCAGATATGCACCGCAGTTAAGCACCTTTTTCCCCAAATGAACCTCCCATTTCCTTGTCCCACCACTTGCTAGTTTTATCCCCTGTTCCTGCATCCACCAACACTCCCTTCTAATCCTATGACATCATCTCATTTGCTCCTTCCACCTGTTCTTCGTTGGGAGGGTGGGTTCCGTTCTCAGCTA
>NC_089754.1:52552270-52564770 GCF_040412425.1 Macrobrachium rosenbergii
GCTGCCTCCACGAGCGTGTTGTGGTCTCACGAATATTCTGGAAACAGTTCAGAAAAGATAATTCACAGGTGTGTTCAAATTGCTTGGAAAATGATGGAGCATTTAGCCAGCTCCCACAGTAGGTAAGTATGATTAATGCTCGTATGGATGTAGATACTATCAAATTAAGCTCCACAAAGCGTACGTATTGCTATAATCCCTCTCAGTTAGAGTTCGTCTCGTTAGCTGTTCCGCGGAGATCTTAGAAGATTAGCCATAAATACCCCTTTGAATGACTCGATCTTCAATACGGCCGAAATATCGTCTCGGTAAAGGTTTTCACAGTGTATACATGATACTTGGGATATATGAAATCCAGGGATTTCATGAATTCCCTAGGGCATATGTGAAATGACCAATTCGCTTAGGAATATTTGATCCCCGAGGGCTAGTACTAAACACGGCGAAATAGTGATTCATCTACAATGTTTAGCTGTGTTTAGTACTAGCCCCCTGGGGGGTCAAATGTGCTTCGCCGTGTTTAGTACTTGCCCCTGGGGTATCAAATGTCCCTAAGTGCATTTGATACCCCTAGGGGCTAGTAGCCTACTAAACACAGCGAAACAACTTTGATCCCCCGCGGGCTAGTACTAAACACGGATAAACAATGATTCATCTACACTGTTTCGCTGTGTTTAGTACTAGCCCCCTTGGTGGGTCAAATGTGTTTTGCGATGTTTAGTACTAGCCCCTTGGGGATCAAATGTCCCTAAGTGCATTTAACCCCCCTAGGGGCTAGGACTAAACACGGCGAAACACCTTTGACCTCCCAGGGGCTAGTACTAAACACGGTGAAACACATTTAAACCCCCAGGGGCTAGTACTAAACACGGCGAAACAGTGTAGATGAATCCCTGTTTCTCCAGGTTTAGTACTAGCCCCCGGGGATCAAATGTTCCTAAGCGAATTGGTCATTTCACATATTCCTGTAATTATATATATATATATATATATATATATATATATATATATATATATATATATATATATATATATATATATATATAGTATATATATATATATATATATATATATATATATATATATATATATATATATATATATATATATATATATATATATATATATATATATATATATATATATATATATATATACATACACACACATATATATTACGATAGGTAGCCTCCCATGTTACTATTATCGTTATTACTAAAAGTTGTAAACATTTTTGCAGAATAACCCTAAGAACCCATTACTGAGTGAAGAAATAAAAGGGAATATCGTTGCAAGTAAGAAACTTAATATTAGTCAGATGGTTCATTTTGCTTTAAGCGTCAGCAACACTCAGGAACAGAGACTTCTGATACCAGACTTTGTGACACTGTGATAAAGCAACAGAATGTTGATACTGACGGTTTACAAAGGAAGTGGCCCGCTCTAATTTCAGAGGCGCGGGTACAGTGATGAATCACCGTTCTGTAGATTAGAATAAAGCTTGTCTGGAGATTTCAATTTTTTTTTTTATTAAAGAAGAATTGAAAGGAACGTGACTGTTGCATAGATAACAGCTTGTTTTAACTGTAGGTCATTGATTGAATATTGGTTTATTTAATATCTTTTAGTTTTGTTTGTCTGAGTTTATAGGTGGGTTATCGAGCTGAAAGCATGTTTGTGTATGAAGTTGTGCATATACCTACGTGTGTTCTTTTTGAAATTGATTGTAAGTTTTGTGTTCATGAATCTGCAGTCATTACAGTCTATATATTAAAATATTTAATCATTAATTGACTCTTTGTGTGAGAATTTATGAAGAGTTAGTTTTTTTTTCTGCCTTGCTGGGCATTAATCTTAATCTAAACTTTTGTAGCTTTGTTTATCGTGTGCTGTTTATAGTAACAGTACACTGCCGTATGTATGTTGATGATAAAGGTACTTTGATTTATCCAAATTCTGTTTATATATCCATATCTTGATTACTTTTTTTTTTTAAGATATTACATAGAGAAATATATCAATGCTTGAAGATAACCTACAAGTAATACTCCTTTTGAAAGGAATGGTTTTATCATTGCAGTTTTATCTGTGCTTGAATTATAACTTTTTCGTATACGTTTTATTCCAAGATTTCCTATGGAGAAAAACATGAAAACCGAAGCATTCGATGCAAAGCAGCAATTTCATCCCTTTGGAGAAGGGGTCATCCTCAGCGGGAGAACCTCTCCCCTTAATACACATATATTGTAGACACTCCTTGCTTTGCTCCGCGAGAGGGGTTTATCTTATTCCACTCCACACGCACCGCACTAGGATTTGTAGCCGAGGGAATCCTCACCAGCGCTGGATATTATTTAGTATCCGGGATACGCAAGGGACCCATGCGTACAATCCTTTAAACACTCCGTAGTTATGTATACATTCTGCCTGCCTGGTATATTGAATTAGATTCGTGCTCTCAACACATTTACTTTCAGATTCCCTTGTTTGGGCAACGCTGTTTGGCCATGCCGCTGTTTGGATGTTCTACGCTGCTGTTCATTGCTATTGGTTGTTTGCGTGTCTAGGGAACGATGGGGATGGTATTTTTGGGGTTGCGGTGGACGCGGTTTTCAGTCAGGGACAGAAAGTGGTTTAATATTGTATCTAAATGTAGATGCTTTATATTGCTGTTCATATCCACAGCGTGTTTTTGTGCATAAGCGGGATGGGTGGCTTGTTTATTTACACGTGGATTTAATACCACAATAAAAATTTAGTTTCATTGTGTTTTTGCTTAAAAATATCTCCCTATTGCTTTATTCTCCAGAAAAACACGCGTGTACATACGCTCCCAGTCGGAATATAAATCTTCAAAAACGTGGAAATGTTTATATCACATCTCAACAGTAGCTACCTCCGAAATTCGGTCTCCTATAGTAGTGTGCTCCTTTCCTAATCCTGCGTTCTTGTCTCTGGCCGTACATCTCTCTTCATTCTGCTGCTGTACTGTCGACTCATATGCATTCCCATTTGTCATGTAAATTTGAAAATGGATTAAACAGAAATTAAAATTGATAATTATGCAAACGCAATAAAGAAGGGGGTGTGGCGCCCCCTGGGAGACGGGGTGGAGAGACATGGCCGAGGGCTTAATGCAGGACGTTTTTCCCTCTCCTGAAATAATTTTTAAGAAAAAAATATTTCTTTCCTTTTCGACGTTTAAGGTTCTTTTATGTAGTCAGGCTTAAGATTTGTATTTAGGTTTGGAACCAAAATGTCCGTGTGTTTTTTCGGTGTCCGAGAATGTTTTATATTCCGGATTTCCAGAATTGTTTCATCCTTTCGGGTGTCCAAGAGTGTCTCGTATTTTTGGGTGTCCAAGGGTTTTATATGAAGTGTTTGCATTTTTTTTCTTTGTTTTTTGGGTGTGCGAGAGTGTGTTGCATTTTGGCATGATGAAGAATGTTATATATTCCGTATGTCATAGAGTGTTTTATATTCTGGGTGTCCAAGAGTACTGTATACTTTGGGTTTCCAAATGTATTTTATACTTTAGGGTGTTCAAGAATATTTTGTATTTTCGCGTGTCAAGAGTGTACTATATTTCTGGTGTCTAGAGTCTTTCATATTTTCAATTATCAATGTTTTATATTTTAAGCAATCACTTTTTTTATTATCATTAGTATTTTCGATTGTCCGAAAATAATATATTTCGTGTCTAACGTCTTATGTAAAGGGACATCTTACTAGTGTTTTGTACCGTCGAATGGCAAAGAATATTATAGGATATTTTATTTGCTGTAACCAAGAGCGTTTTGAATTTCCTGAAGTCCAAGAGTATTTGATATTTCAGAGGCCCGAGTCTGATATCATCATGCGTAAAATTGTTTTTTGATGTTTAAAGCGAAGGTATAATATGCAGTTTTTCTGCCTGAATTATTAGAACACAAAAACTTTTTGCCTTCATTTAAAACTGTGTAAAAAGTTAGTCGTTTAAGATGAGTTTTTAATACCTTCTCTGGCAACGTTTGCCGATACTCTGATGTTTCTGTAAATTGGCACGTTTAAAAACTGTTTTATGCCACTGTTTTCAAGGAGTATTCGATCATTTTACCAATAATCCTCTGGATCATTTTTATAAATTTGTCTTTTTTATCTGATATTTTAAGCATTTACAATTTCTTCCCACCTTTTGTTAACATACTTTACAATTGGTAGAGATATTTGCTTCAAACACCAGAATGACTTGACTGGCGGAGGGAATTTTACTGACACTTCACCATCCATGTTCTTAGGAATGAAGTGGAGACGACTACAATTAACGTTAATTTGCTTTTGTGCAATTTCCTTATTTGTGAAAGAAAAAGAAGAACAAGAAGGAATTTATAGATGTTCTCCTAAAATTTTCATCGGATGTGGAAGTTACTATAGGAATTTATAGCTGTTCTCCTAAAATTTGCATTTCATTAGTAAGAGTTCTTGTGTTGTTAGTATTAACCAAAAACCCAACCATCTCAAACCATTGATTTTATAATTATTAAATCATGTTGAGTACTATATACAGCAGTATATAGTGTTGGTCATATATACTGAATATATATATATATATATATATATATATATATATATATATATATATATATATATATATATATATATATATATATATATATATATATATATATATATATATATATAGTGTGTATATATATATATATATATATATATATATCTGAAGTCTAATTACTTCATACTGATAATTTTTCATTATATATTTTCTAGAGTTTCTCAATTATTTTTTTCATGGAATAAATTTTTCAAATCATCTAAAATTCTTGAACAAGTGTTGTCGTATATGCTATGTATAACATTTCACTGCAAATTCGTTCAGAGAGTTTTCGTTTATGAATATAATCTTTCATATTTAACGTTACCTCTCGCTTTCCCCCCCTTTAACTCTTTCTTTCTTTCATTCACGAACTCTTGCGCTCTTGCTAACTTTGCAAGCAGAGCAGTTTTTTTTTAAAGCTTACCTTTCCCCCCAACAACAAATTTAAGCTTCATATTTTTACATTATTATTCTCTCTTACTCGTTCACTGTGTAATAGATATGCAGCCTTAATTTTAACCCCCTCCCCCCAACACACACACACACACACACACACACACACACACACACCCTTAGTTCTGTTGAGTTACCACTCTTGAGTTTTAGTAGGTGCTCTACAAAACAAGATGCTCTTTTATTTCGAACCTTGCTCTGTCAAGGTCTTTTATTGCTCTTTTTTTTTTTTTTTTTTTTTTTTTTTTTTTTTTTTGCATGCGGCATCCGGTCTTTTGTCCTGAAAGGGTGTGTTTTTATTTTTTCTTTACTAAAAGAGATGTTATACCAATCGACTTTGTGCAAAAATATTCATATTATTCTTGGAAAAAAGGTAATTTTATCTCTCTCTCTCTCGCTCTCTCTCTCTCTCTCTCTCTCTCTCTCTCTCTCTCTCTCTCTCTCTCTCTCTCTCTCTCTCTGTATAAAGCAAACACTTGAAAGTCTCTCTCTCTCTCTCTCTCTCTCTCTCTCTCTCTCTCTCTCTCTCTCTCTCTCTCTCTCTCCTTGTAAAACAAAAACTTGAAAGTCACTCTCCCTCCCGCCGAAAACAGACATGCGAAGCTCCCTCTCGCCCTTTCTTTGTAAATGTATGTAAATAACAACATGCGGAACCCACTCTCTCTCTCTCTCTCTCTCTCTCTCTCTCTCTCTCTCTCTCTCTCTCTCTCTCTCTCTCTCTGCGATAACAGAAATGCGAGGCTCCCTTCTCTCCCTCTCGCTCTTTCTTTGTAAATGTATGTAAATACCAAAATACAGGACCCACCTCTCTCTCTCTCTCTCTCTCTCTCTCTCTCTCTCTCTCTCTCTCTCTCTCTCTCTCTCTCTCATAACAGAAATGCGAACCCCCCCTCTCTCTCTCTCTCTTTCTCTCTTTGTAAATGTATGTAAATACCAAAATACGGAACCCACCTCTCTCTCTCTCTCTCTCTCTCTCTCTCTCTCTCTCTCTCTCTCTCTCTCTCTCTCTCTCTAACTCCATCCCCGCCTGTGAATAACAGAAATGTGGAAATCCCATGAAGCCATTCCCTTCGACAAATGCGCCTCATCATCCATTACCGAATTATCCTCGAAATTAGAATATTTGGCTTGGTACCTTGCGCCGCCAGAAACAAGGTCCGTGTTAATAGAGCATATTCCAATGCGTGACAATTTTCGAAGAGGAATTTTGTTTATTTTTTTTTCAACGCGGAGAAACATTGTGAGTGCTTCGTATTTAGAGAAGCTCTGGAGACGTGAAGTGTGTTTATTTATAGAAGAAATATGTAACTTTAATCACTCGCCGGGTTTTGCGTCTTAATACATCGGTATGCTGATAAGGATGTACCCAAATTAAGAATAATAACCTGGGAATTCGCAAACCTCCGCCAAAGTAGAGCACTTTTTCCCTAACAGAGGGCCTCTTCTTTCCAAAAATTCCATTCCTGTCTAAATTAATGTAGAATCATTTGTTGTCAGTCAAGTAATTTGCTAACAGTCGAAGAGGCAAACAGAAACATACGTGTTAGTTGCGGCATTCATAGAAATACTGAAAATTGATAATTATATTGACGGTTACTATTATTTTTATTGAACAAACCAGTGGGTACGAAATTTTGTGGTACTGGTAGATGTACCTAGTACGAAAAAAAAAGTTTCCATCTTAAAACTTGATGCATAATTAATAAAATTAACGAGATCAACATTAAAGCTGGTTTGACAACAGTTAATGCAGTTTTTATTACCGGAGCAAATCCTGCAACAAAATACTTCATTGTGCTGTTCTCCTGAGTAATTCCTTCGAGAGTTGCCTCGTGCAATTTCATCTCCATCTCGTTGTCCATCAACCATTATATTCTGTATATACCGTACCGCGATATAGCTTATGCCGAGCGGCAAAGTCGGCGAATGCTTTAACACACTTAAGAAATTTCTGCGTGCAGGTATTCCATTACAGCTTTGCCATGTGAGTCGGTGCACTCTTGCCAGTCCTCTGCTCCGGATAGAGGAGATGTAGGTGTGGGGTTAGGGTACGTACCATAAAGGAGCCTGGGTTTGGTATAACTAACAGCAAAGGTTTTGCGGTCTAATTTGAAAGGCAGTAGGTTATAATGATACATGACCTTTCTTCGATGTAATTCACGCGGGATTGATATCAGTGAAACTATGAAAACAGATGATAAATGAATTTAAAAAAAAATAGGTGGGAAGTGGGGGTAGTTGTGGGAATGAAGAAGATGATATTAACGAGTTTTTCCTTAATGATCATAAGTTGCTCCTGTTGCGTTATTCGATCGATGGCCTAAATATTCAACATTTCTACAATACTGAATCTTGTCATTCAACATTCGTTCTAATCTCAAATTATTCGATTTTCATCCAATATTTGGTAGTGGTACTCTACATGTTTTCCAAATAATGTAGTGATTCCATATTCATACTACTTTCCAAAAATTATTTATGAAATTCATGCAAGTGTCTGTTGAATTATTATTTAGTATATTCACCTGGCTGTCGACAAGACCCTACCAACATATTTTTCATTGTCGACAAAATTTATATGTCCCGAAAGAAGCTCTAACGTGCAAGGAAGTCGACAAAATTTATATACCGTAAAGAAGCTTTGGCCTACAAGGAAACTGAGAGTCCTTGGAATTTTCTTTCACTTGATATTTCAGGAACATAGAGGAAAAGAGAAAAACCCCATTTCATGTAAGTACATGGTGTGAGATTGTGCTCAGACAGGTTGACTCTGGGGTTCCCAATTTCCACAGAGCATTTACTTTTCAAGTCTTACTTTCGCCGATGTTTGTCAACATTGTTGCCATCAGTGTTTATCGTATCGTTGACCATATGTTGCTCGTTGATTTTTCGTCATAATTTCAGCTCATTTGTATTCATTATTCATCACTGCAGACTCGTCAATGATATCGCCTTGAGTAATTTTTCTGAACGTATAACCCAGTATGTATATCTGATTTCTGACGATGATATCCAACATTCATCTGATAGCCAACATTCTCGACGTTCATCGACCTTCAACGATGTTTATTCAACATTCATTTGGTTGTCGACGAATGTTTTCAACATTCTTTCAGTTATTGACAGTTGTAATCGACGTTCATTTCAAATCCAGCGATGTGGCCCAACATTCACCCGCTAAGAGAATGGCATTCTGATATTAGCTCTGCATCTCCTTCGCCTCTCCGTCTGTGTCACCGAACCGAGAGAGAGAGAGAGAGAGAGAGAGAGAGAGAGAGAGAGAGAGAGAGAGAGCTGTATCTCTCGGATCTTGGCTGCATTTGATTTTTCGTAATCACATCAGATGCTGCTTCCTAGTGCGTTTGAAATCTTTATTCATGCACCTCGCATTCACTTTGGCGTCGCTTTTCGAGACTGAGCGCGCTCCTGCGCGCGCGCGCGCGACTCCTCGATATCCTGCTCCGTTGGATCCTTTCGGATACATTTGTTGCGAGTCCTTCTATCGTTGTTTGTTTCAAGTTTTGTTTGGGTGTCTCGTTCGCTGCAACCTTTCGTCGTCACATTTATTGATACTTCCGGACGTCGTGTTTGTCGCAAGTTTTCGATAACCCATTTTCTACAAAGTCTTAACTTAGGCGTTTGTTGCGACTTCTCGAAGTGATTGATATTCGCAGCCTTCGTGGATGAGAAAGATGTTGGTGCTTGTACGTTCGCTCTCATGTTTTCAGTTTCTTAAACCATCTTTTTTTCAACGAGTGATTTTAAAGTTTCGTTTTTTTTTTTTTTATGTTTTTGTTGATGATACGTAACAGTCATTTTCTTCATGTCGTAGTTGATAATACATAGTTTGCTTTTCTTCATGTCATAGTTAATAATACACAGTTTGATTTTCTTCATGTCATAGTTGATAATACATAGTTTCATTGTCTTCAGGTCATTCCTGATAATACACGGTTACGTTTTCTTCATGTTCTTGTTGATAATACATAATTTCATTTTCTTCATGTCATAGTTGATAATACTTAGTTTAATTTTCTTGAGGTCACTGTTGATAATACACAGTTTCATTTTCTTCATGTCATTCCTGATAATACATGGTTTCGTTTTGTTCATGTTCTTGTTGATAATACATAGTTTCATTTTCTTCATGTCATAGTTGACAATACATAGTTTCATTTTCTTCTTCATGTCATAGTTGAAAATACATAGTTTTTCTTCATATAATAGTTGACAATACATAGTTTGATTTTCTTCAGGCCACTGTTGATAATGCATAGTTTTATTTTCATAATGCAATTAAAATTCCTTCTTTTAATTATGGGGATTTATTGGTTATGTCTTCAGCGCTCACTAAAAAAACTAAAACGGATCAGGGATTGGAGGCCTTTTTTTTTTTTTTTCCAAAGATATCAGAAGTAGAATATATATCCCTGTGCCTCGTATATTTCAGACCACCGGAGAAGCGAGTAAGAATCACAAGGCAGAGCAGTGCTCGCGATAACTGGTATTCCAGGATCTCATTAAGAGAAAATCAATCCCAGATTTAGGGACTTGTCTTGGTTTTTGAGATCAGCTAAGAGGGAGTTGCATTCATAAGCGCGCTGAAGAGTAAAAGTACTGAGGGAAACGTGTAAATATATATATATATATATATATATATATATATATATATATATATATATATATATATATATATGTTTTTTTGTGATTCAGTTATACATATATACTATATATATATATATATATATATATATATATATATATATATATATATATATATATATATATATATATATATATATATATATATATATATGTATATATGTGTGTGTGTGTGTGTATATATGTGTGTATGTGTATGTATATATATGTGTATATACTGTATATATACACACATATACAGTATATATGTATAACTGAATCACGAAAATATGGAACGTGATGAATATATAAATAAAGACTAAATCCACGAAGGAAAGAGAAACAGTGGAATGCTGCAAGGCCTTTCGACTGTCGTCCTTTACTTAGCAGTATTTAATTACACACACACACACACACATATATATATATATATATATATATATATATATATATATATATATATATATATACATATATTTACAGTATGTGTGTGTGTATGTGTGTGATGTGTGTGTTTCCATACTTGTAGACAAAAGGTTCTCAACTTACAACTTTCCACAATCAACGAAAATGTTTGTCTCTGCCATGTCGAAATATGGCAGGTATTTATAAACAAAGCAAAAACTGGTTTAAACACTCAAGGCACAAGGAAGCAGTAAGAAAAGCGTTATTAACAAATTGAATAGTTTCCATCATTCGTATTATTGTGAGTCCACCTTCCGTTCTGTTAAATTTCACAACTCTCATAGCATCGATAAACGAAACAAAGTGTCTGTAACAGTAATATCAGGATGGAAATATATTTAAAAGAGGATTAAATTTCGGAGAATTGCTTGTTTTTATCCCTGGTAGAATTTGCGATGAATATTTGCAGTGGCAATACCACAGTAGCGGGATCATCTGCATGAGAAGTATATTGGCCAATTTAAACTTTAATAGTTTACAAGATTCATTCTCTGGATTTGTTGACTGTGGTATATTATTGTGAACAACTGCCATTCGTACCAGACCCCTCTATGCCTTTTGTGTATACAGTATAGCATGTAGGCTCTTCATTCTTACAACACAAGCATGAAACTTTCATATCAGCGTTAATAAGTCCAAGTTTTTGGACACTTCACAGGCTATTTCTGTTTGTAAAATGGCGAATGAACAATTGCAAACAACTCTCATTCCGAGAACTTGCCTTCTTTATTGGTCAGGATTTGTACCCTGAAGATCAAACATTTCCATGTGTCTCTGCTTACAGGTTTCGTTTAGTTCGCGAGATTGCTGTTGCTGGAACATTCCCTTTTTCTGAATGTTTGAGTTTGGAAGTCTTATGGCGCTTATTGTTTCATTAGCTTAAAGTGGCCATAATCATAAGTTAGCGCAAGATAGGCTATCAAAAGAGGCTAAGCCATGAAAACTTGGTTATCCGAGAAAGGTTAAGTGACTATCATTGTTTTAGCGGTTATGATAAGTGAAATAGTTTTTGCTAGAACTTTGTCTATCACAGTATAGGACACGAGCCCCAGTGTTCATAGATAAGTGGAGGCTAGGTTTCTGTACAATAGAATTTTTCTATATGATTATAAATCAGTAATGCCAAACTAAATTAAATGCATTTGGGTTTTGGTAAGATGCTGTCATCTAGGTCTGTAAGGCTGCTAGTAGTCTGTGACAGGTATGATGATGAGTCGTCTTCTTGTAGAAATGTATTTAGTCAGCTGAAAAGAATCCCATTCAGTTATTCGAGCTTTACAAAGGACAGCGTTCTAACCAAGGTTAGGAAACTTTATATCCCTTTAGGTAGTACCATCATAATTTTTAGGCAAGGTTAAGGCAGGGGTAAAATGGGCACAAAGTTCCTCCTGTTAGCTAGGATGCAGTGCTCCAGGTCAAGTTAGAACGTATCCTGCAATTACCATTGCAACATTTTCAAGCTTTTAATAGCATTGTTCTCTCTTGTGATTTTTCCTGATTACGCATCCTGAACAGGTAGCTGTGTCCGGCAACTGTGGCGTTTTCTCCAGTTTCACATTCTGATCCTTTTACTTGATCTCATTTATTTTCTTGATCCCTTTTATCTTGCAGGCCAACCTCTCCAAACACTCTCTTTTCACTGGCTTAGTCGCAAAATGGCTGAAAGTTTTTGGGCTTTATATTTTAAATTTCTTGATTCATTAAGAACTCAAAAATATACATGTACAGGGTCATAAAGGTAATTAGATGTCGACTTTGTTTGCGATATATGAGAAGATGTTGTTCTTTCATTGTTTTATGCATTGTTTATTTGCTTTCATATACGAATTGACGTCACTCTGACATATTGTGCTAGAATGGGGTTTTTAGCAGACGACAAACGGTTGCGAGCAAAAGCGTAGATAATAAAAAATGAACAAGAGAAAATGTGTTTAAACAATGGATATAGATTTTATAAGGTGAGAGAGAGAGAGAGAGAGAGAGAGAGAGAGAGAGAGAGAGAGAGAGACTCTAAGTAGAAACAAAAGTAATAAAACTCAATTATGGAGGGTGCCTTGAGTATGTTCGCGTCCCTCTCTCTCTCTCTCTCTCTCTCTCTCTCTCTCTCTCTCTCTCTCTCTCTCTCTCTGCAGGAGTGAACCCACGGCAATAATTCACCTGTATCTCACTGCTGTGCACAACAGACCCCCGGGGTATGATGAAATGAATTCCGGAGTATTGTCTGAACGGGAAGAGACAGGGAAGAGATAATCTTTCAAGCCAAGGAATTTAATTAAGCTGTCACTTCGTTTGCTGAATGGCAGCTACAGATTATAAACGTTCCAATGTGGAACGATATTACAGCATATTC
>NC_089754.1:52569770-52572270 GCF_040412425.1 Macrobrachium rosenbergii
TCGCCAGAGTAGATTATCTTCAACCTCAACCCTAATCTTTTCTTAAGTTTTCTTTTATTTCGCTTCTAATTTATTGCTCGTAATTTTTTTTTTTTTATCCCCTAATGATTTATGGTTTGGACATTTTCCAAAACACAGTATTTTTAGTTTTTAATATTTTTTTGCTCTAGCATATTGAGGTTTATATTTGTTTTGTCAGAGAGAATATTTTTAGATCGCAAAGTTACCATACATGAAGAGTGTTAAATTTTTCAAATACACAGACAAGTGATATATATATATATATATATATATATATATATATATATATATATATGTATGTATGTATGTATGTATGTATGTATGTATGTATGGATACGCTTGTCACTACAAAGCCTTAAGATCCAAGTGCAAGAAATATGAAGATATTATGTCTGGTAGCAGGAAAGACATAATATTTCTTGCACTTGGATCTTAAGGCTTTGTAGTGACAAGCGTATCCATACACATACATACAGATATAATGGACGTCTCATAAGCTCTCGATTTCTTGTAACTTTTGGATACGTTTGTCACTATAAAGCCTAGAATCCGAAATGAAGAATAAGTAAAGAAACCTCCACTTCCAGTGGGGCGTCTCTCTCTCTCTCTCTCTCTCTCTCTCTCATTTTATCAAGTAAATTCACTATATCAGATTTTCATTCATTCTCATTCCCTATATCTATAGATCCTATATACGCCCAAACATAAGTATCTTTATGCGTGCTGATCTATAGACAGTTATAGCCAATGATAATATTTTTTATGATGTACTTGGGAGAGAGATTCAGTGACCTTAATATTGGGTTTTATTTCAATACATTCAGTAATTGTAGTCACGTACACAGTACTCAAGAGATGTGGGAGTGATATATTGGTCATATTAATAAGTAGTTAACTGCATTAAATATAATAACAAAAGCTAGAATGAAACGGGGCAAGAAATGAAAATGTTTACGTAATAAAATCCTTTTACGGAAATACACAGTTGTTGAAGAGAGATGGGAGTGAGAGAGAGAGAGAGAGAGAGAGAGAGAGAGAGAGAGAGAGAGAGCATTAAATGTTGGTAATAATAAATAATTGACTACATTAGATATTAAAATCTTTACGTAATAAAATCATCCTGCAGAAATTTGAAGATTTGAGAGAGAGAGAGAGAGAGAGAGAGAGAGAGAGAGAGAGAGAGGAGGAGGAGGCTTGTGTTCGTGTTGAACTGCCTACAGCAACGGCGGTCCCGGATAGACAGACAGTGATGGAGAGGCGGCGTCAGCCCTCCATCAGCCAAAAAGCTGCCTCCTTTTCACGGTTCACTAAGTCGTGCGCTTAGGGACTTTTCGCGAAAGAAGGAAAAGGAAAGGAGATTGAAGAGGAAGACAAAAGAGAAGAGAGAGAGAGAGAGAGAGAGAGAGAGAGAGAGAGAGAGAGAGAGAGATTCTGGAAGACACTATAAGGGACTATAGAGCCTAAAGACAACGCTGCAGTGTTGTACTGTAGTACATTATTAGATTTCGTGACGTCATGACTTTGCATCTGGTAAAACTAGTTTGTTTATTTTTGGCTTTGTTTCTTGCGCTGCATTGGAGTAAGGTTTTATGTTCAGAGGCTTCAAATTTCATAGTGAATTATTACACAATATATCGTACATTCATAAAAATTAAATGATAATGGTTTTTTGTATCCTATTTCACCATAAATAATTACGGTTAATCTGAAAATTTGAATGTCTGAGAAACGAACATCTCAAGCAATTCTTATGTTTTAGAGCTCATTCTTTCAAAATGGTTTTAGATCAGTCAGGTTAATAAATTAAAGAATATCATCTCAAGCCTAATATACCTCAGCGGAATTACGGCAGTTCCGACAGTTTCAATTTCTGAGAAATCGAACTTCACCCTTAATGTCTGAGTGTTGGTCGAGGGAAGCAAGTTCGAGTCTGCTTTTGTCATGTATCAGGTAATTGCTGTCTCGATAAATACAGTATTTCCGCGAAGTTGACGGCCGGATGAAGTCGGGGAAAGGTAACAAGAGTTTAGGGAGTAGGTGGGAAGGAACAGATAGGAAAGGAAAAAAAAAGGGGCTATGGCTCTTGGGTGAATGGGGCGGGGGTGGGGGTGGGGGCGGGTGGGAGCGGGTTAAAGATCTTGGTCTTGTAGAAGTATATAACAGACTTTGACCTCGCTGTAGGACAAGGTTTTTTTCGGGCCTTAGTTCATAGTGCTGTATTCCCTTGTCAGAATGTCAGTCATCGTTTTTGTATGACGTAGTTAAAAGCTTCTAGCTTCCTCATCCCAGTATATTGTATCCCTAGCGCTTATTTGTGTATGTGTGTGTGTGTGTGTGTGTGTGTGTGTGTGTGTGTGTGTACGGTGTGATGCGATTCATCTGCAGCCTATATTTGTCCTTGCCTTCCTCCATCATCTCCTTCTATTTAATCTTATTAATGAAATTAGTTTTTATCAAGTCCAGTGAGTTCACACACACA
>NC_089754.1:52574770-52609770 GCF_040412425.1 Macrobrachium rosenbergii
TTGCATGATATTTTGGATTTTGTTTAAGTTTGTATTTTAGTTCAATAAAGAAATAACAGTACCAAGAAATAACAGATTATAGATATTTTTATTAATCGTATCGTTGTTTTTATTTTGCATAAGTTACATAACCTATCACTCACTCTTGTAGGGATAATATTAATGCCAGTAGACTTTTACGCAAAATACACACAAAGGCAAAAAAAAAAAACAGTATACTACTGCGTCAGTTCTTCTAGTATATATGTACTGTAGCTGCATATCTTATGCTGCTATGCTTCGAAGAATATTTGTCGATTTAATTATATACTGTGTATGTATATATAATATATATATATATATATATATATATATATATATATATATATATATATATATATATATATATATATATATAGAGAGAGAGAGAGAGAGAGAGAGAGAGAGAGAGAGAGAGAGAGAGAGAGAAGTTCTGACATCCGTAACAGGATTCGAATCCGCATTCGGAGTATCAGAACGAGGTTATGCTATCGACCTGACCGCACGGACGACAGAATTCCTTCATATCCTTACATTTGGATCTTAGGCTTTTATATATATGTGTGTGTGTGTGTGTGTATGTGTGTGTGTGTTCCTGTATGTGTGAGTCACGAGAGAGAAAAATTTGGTAGAAAAAAAGTTAATTTTACATGTAGAACATTAGAATTGGGTGGGTAAAATTAATTATATTTCTACGTTGTAAATGTTTGCTGAAAAGCTTTATTTTTGGTCCAGTATTTGAAAGAGTTCTGTTACAACAAATCACACTATTATGGAGTGCGTTGTTGATTGAGCAAATTTATTTACAGAAATCACTTCAATTGAAAAACTTAAAAGTTGTGTTCAATACCTCTGGATATCCTTTGCTGTAATGACAGTGAGTGACCAGTGATGGACAATTTAAATTTAGTATCTCGCTCTCTTTTTCTTATTTAAAGTAAAATCTTTCGGTTAGGTATTTTGCTTTTGATGCAAGTTAAGGTTGAAATTGTATGAGTCATTCCGTGGCATATTTGCAAGGCCTTCCTGGCTGAATGCAACGATAATCTTCTGATCAATGGACATTCAGCAGTGACTGTGCTCCTTCCCAGATATGAAGATTCAGAAATACTGACGTCATTTGTGAAAAATGAACCATTTCAGAAAGTTATGCGATTAAAGTCTCTTCATCTCACCCAAACTGCCGGTCGGACTTGAGAGTTCTGTCGTCGTTGCTCCACTGTTTATTTACAAGATAAAATACATTAGTTTATTACTGATTATTCCCTTTTCTGCGCTGTTATGTAAAGTACTGTTAGTATTTTTAATGCATTCTGTAAATATCTTTCTTTGTGATGCAGGCAGAACTTCCAGTGTATGCCCCTCTTTTTTTGTGATTTTATGTGTAAAATTTACGTTCCATGTTTTTGTTACATGTATATAAAGTGTCAGATATACGTCATACTTTCGCTCTTTACAGCTGTGAGGTTGCCTGTCCTTTCGGCCTCATCATCTGGAGGTCATAAATCTTTAGCATTTTTCTTTGTGGTTTCTGTATTTTTTTACTTCCTTCATCTTTCTCGTTATCTCTATCTCACGTTGGCATTATTGTTGATAGGAACATTGCTTAGCATGTTAATATACTTTTTTGGATTTTATTATGTAATTATGAATATTTTGAATTATGGCGAGAGTAATTATTCATTACGAGTTTAATTGGCTTGTCTGTTTTTGTCGATTTTGAATGGGTGTCCATTCTGAATAATAATAACAAGGAAGAATTATTACTATTGTAAAGGCAACCAGGTAATAACGATTATAATAATGTTTATGACGTCTCTTCAAAGCGTCACCTTCACTTTTTTTTTGTATTCTATCTCTTGTTACGTTATCTGTGATGTAGGTCGGCTGGTTTTATTCTCTTATTTGTTGTGTGCTGTTATTAAGGTCCAGGTTAATTGCTCTGACCTTTCGGCTCGACAGTGTGTCAGAGGACGCGAGTTTTACGGCGCCCTTTTGCGGCGTTTGTTCCGGCGTCGAGTTTCATGTTGACCTTCCGTTAACTACGATAAACCAAAGCGGGTTTGGGAGGTCTTCCGGTTCTTCGTCGTTTTAGATTTCCTCTTTTTTTTTTAACGTCGTCTGTGGCCTGTTGCCCTGACGAGGACTGGCTTCACTATAGTTGAATATTAGGAAGGACTTACAAGTGTTTGTATGTGTTATACACACACACACATATTCGCGGACGTATTGACCCCATCGGCCGCGTTTGCAAGGTGAGGTTCAGCAAGTGGCTACGCAACTTGCTAGGTCCGTGTGGTTCGCGGCTTACTTGTTCAGGTTTAATTGGTTGCCAGTGTGTGTGCTAAAGTCAAGAGTTAAAGAAATAAGGCTTGAGGCTAGCAACCTCACTCCTTGTGAGACATACTGGGAAACCAAAGTACTAGACTGTATATATATATATATATATATATATATATATATATATATATATATATATATATATATATATACATATATATATATATATATATATATATATATATATATATATATATATATATATATATATATATATATATATATATATATATATATAATATATGTATGTATGTATGTAAGTTCCATTAAGAGGGGGTGGCTTTACAGAAAAACAATAAAACGGATATTTCCACATTGTGATTTAATACCTGAATCGCAGAAAACATCCACATTAGCTGTTATTCAAAACGTTCGTATGCAAATATATATGCACACCCACCCACACACACACACATGTATATGTATACATACATACATACATACATACATACATATATATACACACACACATATATATATATATATATATATATATATATATATATATATATATATATATATATATATATATATATATAAACGCACAATTGAGTGTGTGCGCGTGGTGTGTGTGTGTGTATGTGCACACTAAGAAAAAAGGTTGCATGCGCCCAGCATACAAAGCACGTTAAAACGGTGGCAGACTTCTTGTAAGCAATTCAATTAAGACCAATTAAAAGACTAAAGTTCTCTCCGGATTTGAGGCGGGCGAGCGAGGCGAGGAAATAGTTGAGGTCCTTCTTAGATGTAATCAAATGAAATCCTTTCGTCCGCTTTCGAAATAACCGCATCCCCAGGCCCCCCCAACCCTTCCATCCCCTCCTGCACCCCTGATGCTCCTCCCCTCCCCTCCCCTCCCCGCGTAAAATAAGAATGAAAAGGAAAGATCACAAAGCATGGCTGATGAGATCAAACAACACGAAATCAAAGAATTTCGTTAGGCTAAAAATGATTAATCAGACCTTCTCATTTGCTCCCAGCTTCACGCCTCGGGCTGGTGCGAGGGTCGAGGTGACTTCTGTTGTTCCTTGGAGAAGGAAAGAAGTGGAAAACATTATATAACTTTTTCTTGTATTTATTATATAATATTTTCTTGTATTTATGCGCTGAAACGCATCGTTACAGTGTAAAATCGGAAATTTTAAGGAATTAATTCGCGAATAATTGCATGCTGTTGTGTCTAGAGAAGTTGAAGAATATGGAATCATTGATTTGTGTGAATGGAAAAAGCTTTAAATTATTTATATGTGAATTCATATATGTGATTTTTTTTTTTCGTGTTGCGACGCCAGAGGTGATTTTCTTTTTTAGTTTGATATTTCGTATTAGACCGTAAAATTATCTTTTTCAATGTGGAAGCTGATTTTGGCTCATGACAACCTGGTCACAGATTTTTTCACAGAGAGAGAGAGAGAGAGAGAGAGAGAGAGAGAGAGAGAGAGAGAGAGAGAGAGAGAGAGAGAGAGTATTAAACACCCTTAAAAGAGAAGGGGTAAACGCATGGTTAGCTCATGCGCAGTTAAAAAATTTTTAATGGATCATAATGTTCCATTTTGTCACAGAGAGAGAGAGAGAGAGAGAGAGAGAGAGAGAGAGAGAGAGAGAGAGAGAGAGAGAGAGAGAGAGAGAGAATGCTTTGTACATTCTTGAGCCACTAACCAAATTTCTGAATAATTTTGTCACAGAGAGAGAGAGAGAATGCTTTATATGCTACTGAGCCACTAACCAAATTCCGTAATAATTTTGTCACAGAGAGAGAGAGAGAGAGAGAGAGAGAGAGAGAGAGAGAGAGAGAGAGAGAGAGAGACAGACAGACAGACAGACAGACATATAGAGAGAGAGAGAGAGAATGCTTTACATGCTATTGAGACATTCGCCAAATTCCTTAATAATTTGGGCGATTCCTAAGAAACAAAACGCTTCAGAGACTTCCCGTCACAAAAAAAAAAAAAAAAAAAAATACGAGAGGCATTTTGAGTTGTATACTCTGTTGTGAATTATACCTCAGAAGTTTTCTTTTCGGTCTGTGGCCCCAAAAAAAAAAAAAAAAAGGAGCAATATTCTCGTAATTTTCCGAATAGGAAGTAAATCGCGGAAGATAACTGCCATTCGGAAAGTTTAGTTTACCGAAGGAAAAATGTTTTCTTCGGCTATTTACGAGTTCTCTTTTAAGGTCCTGTCAATAGTTCGGGTCTTTTCATTTTTTTTGCGAGGAAATTTATTTCCTTAGTTAATTTATATATTTGTAAGGTGTTGCGTTTGTTGTGTATTGTAGGACCTTGTTATTAGATATTTGCAATAACTAGAGGTAAATGATTCTGGATTTACAATATCTAGGGGTAAATGATTCCGGATTTACAATATCTAGGGGTAAATGATTCCGGATTTACAATAACTAGGGGTAAATGATTCTGGATTTACAATAACTAGAGGTAAATGATTCCGGATTTACAGTAACCAGAGGTAAATGATTCCGGATTTACAATAACTAGAGATAAATGATTCCTTATTTACAATAACTAGAGGTAAATGATTCCTGATTTACAATAACTAGAGGTAAATGAATCCAGCCTAAGGTCGTTTTCGACCTTTTTAATATCTTGGTAGATACCGTTAGTTATGATTATATCTTGAACTTTTTTTTACGGAAATAAAATCTTATCTAATATTTAAAAAGCTTCAAATTTGGACTGATAAAGAAGTGGAATTTAGTTTTCATAAATGTGTTGAATCCATCAATATTCCTCCTCGCTATCAGGCCTTATCAAAATTTTAATGTTCATCTTTTAAAGTATTCTATATTGAAATGCGATTCATTCTGTAAAAAAAAAAAAAATTATTTTCGTCTTTGAAAAACGTACAATGATAAGTAATATATGTAGCCGGTTTTAAACCTTATCGAAACATTTCTTGAATTTGATGCCATTTAAAACTTTTTACTTTTTACTTTTTTTTTTTTTTTATCCAGGAAAATGGTGCAATCAGACCAATAATTGATTTACTGACCGACTGATAAATGGCACAGCGTCAAAACACGCTCAGCCACGAAAGACTAATTTCAAAATCGTCCGGAAATCATTTATATAGAAAAAATTTTAATCTCTGTACGGAAATGTATGCAGAAATGCCATGGGTACATCGGTCTTTAATAGGGGCGCTTCATCATTACGCGCGTGTGTTTGTGTGTGTGTGTGTGTGTTTGTGTGTGCGAGAGAGAGAAAGAGAGACTTGTCTATTATTCCCTTAAATGAAAATAACATCAAAGATCACCTCCCTTGTTAGTCGAATGTTGCGCCGTAAAAATACCTGTTTGCCCTTGGATAAATAGCATCGTGTTTCATGTCTGTTATTTGTTCTTGTTTAAGATTTGCAAAAAAAAAAAAGTGATTTGCAAAAAAAAAAAAATTAATTTCCGTTGATCTTCATAGCATGCAGACTGTTACGCGCTTTCACAGCATGTATCGTCAGCTATTTGTTGATCTTCACAGCATGTATCGTCAGCTATTTGTTGAGCTTCACAGCATGTATCGTCAGCTATCTGTTGATCTTCACAGCATGTATCGTCAGCTATATGTTGATTTTCACAGCATGTATCGTCAGCTATTTGCTGATCTTAACAGCATGTATCGTCAGGTATTTGTTGATCTTCACAGCATGTATCGTCAGCTATTTGTTGAGCTTCACAGCATGTATCGTCAGCTATTTGTTGAGCTTCACAGCATGTATCGTCAGCTATTTGCTGATCTTCACAGCATGTATCGTCAGCTATTTGTTGATCTTCACAGCATGTATCGTCGGCTATTTGTTGAGCTTCACAGCATGTATCGTCAGCTATTTGTTGAGCTTCACAGCATGTATCGCCAGCTGTTTCTTGTCGGTATTAAGAGAGAGAGAGAGAGAGAGAGAGAACACACAATTCCCTCTTATGAAATTCCCTAGTAAGCGGCTCTCGGTCGCATAGGCCGCATTTGTGTCGTTTCAAGGTAAGCCTTCTCCCTCCGCTTTTAGACAAAATCTTACTGCTGCTGCACAGGATCTCTCTCTCTCTCTCTCTCTCTCTCTCTCTCTCTCCTGTTTACTCTTACATCCAACATATTTGTCCTGTCACCCTTCCTGTACCTGACTCTCTTGTGTACATGTCGTCCTTCTCCTTCCTACCTCTCTCTCTCTCTCTCTCTCTCTCTCTCTCTCTCTCTCTCTCTCTCTCTCTCTCTTGCACATTTCATCCTTACTTTGCCTCCCTTTGCTTTTGACTTTCTCTATATTCATCCAGATTCCATTCGTCCCTCTATCTATCTATCTATCTATCTTCCTTTTGTATTCCTTATTCTTTCCTTCCGTCGCATTCATCCTGCTTCCCTTTCCTATCCCTCCCTTAACCACAATCCCCAATCACCCGAGACCACTGGAGGGCCTTCCAATCATAAGAAGATTACACTTGCCTCAAAGCCGCCTGCGTTGTTCTACTGGAGGCGCCCTGACGAGGGGTGGGGATGTTCCCCGACGAAGGGGTTGGAGGGTGTCATCAAGGAATGGATGAGGAAGAAGGAACAACAGCGTAAGGAGAACATTAAGTCGCAGAGGAACACGAAGAAAAGAAGAGGCAGAAGAAGCTTTTAGATTAAGAAAAAGGCCGCACGTAAAGGAGGTCGGCGCCGAGTGAGGTGGAAAGTAACGGAGTTTGTTGTAAGGAATCACAGAGCAAAAGACGATATCCAACGGGGCAGAGAGAGAGAGAGAGATTTCGGTAGTGAAGTCTGTCAGGGAAATGACGGAGAAGGAGGAGGAGGAGGAGGAAGAAGAGGAGGAGGCTGCAGTGGAAGACGAAGGGCGATGGAAAGAGAGGGATGGGGAAAATGGAAGGAGATAAGTAGGGAGAGGAAAGGATAGGATTAAGGCTCATAGTAAATGCACATGGATTTCACTCCAGGTCGTCTCGGCAAGGATATACAACTAGGTGCGTTAGCTTCACTACACTCACGTTGAATATTAATATTTTATGAAGTGTACCCACACGCTTGAGAGTTACTTGTTTATTTTTTTTTTCTTTTAACTTTAGATCGAAGGATGTGTTAATGGAAGTTGTGTTCCCTGAGAATACTCGTCTCTGGGCCACAGAAATAAATCATTGTCCGTTTATGAATTTTGAAGAGACTTGACATCTTTTGTTTGCTGCTTTGAGAGAAAGCTTTCCAGTACATTTAGTCATAGTATGTATATTGTGTGTGTGTGTATATATACATATATATATATATATATATATATATATATATATATATATATATATATATATATGTATATATATATATATATATATATATATATATATATATATATATATATATATATATATATATATATATATATATATATATGTATAATATATATATATATATATATATATATATATATATATATATATATATACACACACACACACACACACACACACACAACCTAAACATCGACCATCCACTCACTCTTCACGATCCATTTTAATATCTCACTGTTTTGTTCCTACATCCAATTTTCCACTTTTGTTATTCACTTCGCCTCTTTTCTGTCTTCTATATTCAGCAAATCTTCAAAACGGCCTGTCGTTCCAGGCCTGCATTCACGTCAATCAGGATCTCTTCGTTTGCAAGTTTTGCTCAGAGACCCTTTTCTTAATGACCTTTTTCTCAGCGCTGACTTACTTACTTGTGGGCAAATATATTACTTTCCTCGAAGTTCTCACTCACCTTTTCCCCCTTCATTTTTGTAGTGTGGATTGTTATTCTCTCTCTCTCTCTTCTTCTTGAGCACTTCGTCCATTCTCCTGTATACCCATACATAATCTTGTCTTCAAGTTTTTTCAGTCACTATAAACCTTTCAGTTCCATATCCCACCATATACCCACAAACGCTTTCTGCTTGTGACCTCATATTCCTTGATTATATATATATATATATATATATATATATATATATATATATATATATATATATATATATATATATATATATATATATATATATATATATATATATTAATTTACAGTACATTACACCATAGTGTGATTTAATACGTATTACATTAAAACTGTCTTGTCGGAAACAGGTTGGATATTAATCTTTTCTTTATTATAAATGAGAGAGCAAGAGAGAGAGAGAGAGAGAGAGAGAGAGAGAGAGAGAGAGAGAGAGAGACTTTTTGAGATCAACGTTCTAATTTTGGCTCGTGATGACCTTTTATCATCTTGTAAATTTATAAGCCAAGTGCTATTGAATTAGCGTGATCCAGATTCATTTAGATGTCAAAGGTCAAGGCGATTTTCACCGAACCTCACCATCTGTGTGCGCTTCTGACGTAGGTGCTGAACTATGTCAAAACCCACTCGTGGGATGTCTGTGTCAGTTTTACCACACGCAGTTTCAGAGACGTTTGGATGGCAGTTTTAAAACATCAAGGAAATTATTTTGTACAAGGAATGTTCCAGATAAAGAAACATCGTCCCACTGGTGGGCAAGAACAACTTGGACTAAGGTACTATGAAAGGTCAAAGTGTACATATGCGGTACTATGAAAGGTCAAAGTATATATATGCTACCCTGCCCAATCCCCAGCCCCCCCCCCCACAAAAGAAAACACTCAGGTTGTGGAAGACTAGATGTTTTCAGTGCCAGTTTACAAAAGCCAGTCAGTATATCATGGGATCCTTTACAATCGGATGCTGTGGCCTTTATCTTCCTAGCTTTTACCATCGAAAACTTTATAGTAAAAGAAAGCAGATTTAAAATTCCGTTGTCTATTT
Organism: Macrobrachium rosenbergii; assembly: GCF_040412425.1. Lineage (NCBI taxonomy): Eukaryota > Metazoa > Arthropoda > Malacostraca > Decapoda > Palaemonidae > Macrobrachium > Macrobrachium rosenbergii. Next base: position 52,583,923 of record NC_089754.1, read on the forward strand.
AGCACGATTTAACCCAAAGTTTTTAACCAATTTTGGAGTATTTCCTTCTAAAAGGTACTTGTACTTCCAAAAAGTACTTGTACCCCTATGGGGGGCTGGGGTTGGTTAGTGCCGTCAGTGCAACCTCGTGCGGGGCACATAGGCGTTACTTAAGGTTCCTTGCAGCGTGCCTTCGGTCCCTAGCTGCAACCCCTTTCGTTCCTTTTACTGTACCTCCTTTCATATTCTCTTTCTCCTATCCAACTTCCCACCCTCTCCTAACAATTGATTCATAGTACAACTGAGAAAAGAGCCTCCTGTTACACCTTTTAAACATTTACTGTCAATTTCCGTTTCAGCGCTGAATGACCTCATTGGTCCCAGTGCTTGGCCTTTGGCCTAAATTTTCTATATTCAATTCAAAAAGTACTTGTAGGAGAAAGGGAATACGATACTGCCACCTGAGCTCAGCTGTGCTGAGGGACACTTCAACCTTAACCTAAAAGAAATTCTTGGAACCACGCTACGAATATTTATTTCACGTCGCTACGTATTGTTGGAGTTACTTTGGCGAAAACCTAAGCCTCATAACGAATACTATATAGTCTGATTGATCATCAGCTTCAGTACTTTAGGCCAGTTTATATTTATAAATTGATATTTGTTTTTATTTTGCTAAGAGATTATTTTTTTTTTTTCATATGTAGGCCGTCTGTTTTGTGAAAGTATGCTAAGCAAGTTAATGATAGGCCTTTTTGAGGCCATTCAGTTTAATGTCATCATATAATTTTCTTAGATTTTTCAACACGAATGCTCTTTGACCAAGACCCTTTTGTTTCGGGGCAACAGCGACGTGTGAACCTTCTCCAAAGCTAAAAAAATAAGTGTTTAGGTCATTAGATGGGAAATATTGCATATTGATATTTCGGCATGCATTGAACATTTTCTAGAAAATGACACTCCAGAGGCAGTCATGAAAACACAGAAAATATATAGGGACCGTAAAGATTGAAGATATCGTTATAGCTTATCGGCCATGGTTTCTTATTACGTCTTGAATTTTTAAACAATAAATTTTTTTTTATCCATAGAGATAGTGATAAAGAAATTTAAAAAAATGCATAAATCTGAGTTTATGTATCAGTAAAAAATCAAACAATATGAATTTTGTTTTCAGTTAAATATCAAAGAACGATGAAAGTTGAGTTTAATTCAGCTGATGATGAAAGAAAAATCGGAGTTTGTTTAAATCAAGTGATAACGGAAAGGCGAAAATTAAATTTTTAATGGAAATGCCATTAAAAAAGCCCCCAATACCCAATTTATTTGAAATGTTCTTGAAGGAAAAAAGTCGAAAGAAAAATAAAGTTAATGAAGGATAAAGACTGAGTTGTTAATAATGAAATGTTTGAGAAACACGAAAGCTAGCTATAGACTGAAAGAAAAAGTGATACCTGCTACTGCGCATGCGCAGGCTTCCTTCCTACTACCTGATGAAAATGGCGAAGAGGCATAAAAAGAATAATAAAAATCACAGGAATAAAAGCGTAAAGAAATTGCGTATAAAGTATCTGATTCCGTAGTTAAACGGCGTGCATTTGGGTTATTTCGCTGCGGAGAGCAATTTAGGCAAACGAAATTCGGCTACAAAAATTCAATTAAAGTGCTTTCACGCAAAGCATGGATAAAAAAAAAAAAAGAAAAACGCGAAAGATTTCGCTGCATGTGACTTTCAATATTGCTTCATTCAGGTGAAATACGCAGACATGCCATTTTGATGGTCCATCCATTTGAATTCTTATTGAATAGGCTGTTTTCGGGTCTTTCAGAATGAATTTTTATTGGTGGAGCTCTTTGCCGAATGGGATGATCGGTTGGCAAAATAACACCATTTTACTCATATCGCTTTTTTTTTGTTCGTGACGAACTTTTTCCTTTTTAATCACGTCTTTTGTAATAAGGGAATTACTTTTTTCGTTGCAGGTATTGATTATTTTGTGCAAAAGGGATTACTTTGACTTCAACCCCGTAGTGGGGTAGTGCCTTCATTGCACCTCATGCGGTGCACTGTAGGCATCACTTAAGGTTCTTTGCATCGTGCCTTCGGCCCCTAGCTGCAACCCCTTTCATTCCTTTTACTGTGCCTCCTTTCATATTCTCTTTTTTCCATCTTACTTTCCACCCTCTCCTAACAGTTGATTCATAGTGCAACTACTTTGAGGTTTTCCTCCTGTTACACCTTGCAGACCTTCTGTCAATTTCCGTTTCAACGCTGAATGACCTCATAGGTCCCAGTGCTTGGCTTTTAGCCTAAATTCTATTTTCAATTCAATTCAGTTCTGCTTCGACGTCAACTAATTGTAAGCCCACATTACAGTAAAACCTGTCATAAACACACTTTTGCAACATATTGCAAACAGGTTTAAAATAAGTCAAAAACCGTAAGTAGAGAACGAATCTCTGGCCACAGCTGGATAATCGTATGGAAATACTGAGTAGGACCACCAACAAGTCGTCAACTTGTATTCAACCTGTTTGCGACATGTGTGCTATAAGTTACCGACATGTGTTTTTGACAAGTTTTATTGTTATGCAGATCGAAATTTCGGGGTACCATACAACGTGGTGTGTATTTTGGTGGCTTCAGATCACTGGAGAAAAGCAACCCCTTGTGGGTTGGGGAATGTAGAGCTTGCAGCCTCATCTTTCGTGTAAGATCATTCCTCAGAAGAAATACTAGTAATAGTTCTTAGATGTGAAAAGGCAGGTTGTTGAGCGTGCTTGGGACTGGTTTTGTGTATTGGTACTGTAAAAAAAAAAGGACATTAAATTAAGAGAATGTTCTTTTTGTGCCATTACATAGGGACCAGTAATGAACAACGGCAAGTCTAAACATGGAGTTCAATAGTTTTAAGTTATCGTTACTATAAAGACAAAATATATGAATGCATGTTGTGTTTTACAATATATATATATATATATATATATATATATTATATATATATATATATATATATTATATATATATATATATATATATATATATATATATATATATATATATATATATATATATATATATATATATATATATATATATATATATATATATATATATATATATATCAACACACAATCACGTCGGAACAGAAATAAATTTCTGACTCGCATCAGGATCGAACCAGGTCTTTCAATTGAAAGACGAGACCGCTGCCACAAAGACTTGTCTGGCCTGGTTGGCAGCGGTCTCGTCTTTCAGTTGAAAGACCTGGTTCGATCCTAATGTGAGTCAGAAAATTTTATATATATATATATATATAAATATATATATATATATATATATATATATATATATACGCGTATATATATGTGTGTGTGTGCGTGCATGTATGCTTATGTCTGTCTGTCTGTCTGAGAATTTTTGCACTTTTACACGCGCGACTCTATTTACATTGCAAGTATTGGACATTAATATCGTTTAATACCGAATGCACTATACCTTGGGAATAACTTGCAACCGAGGCTGTAAGTTATTCCTAGGTATTGGGCTTAATATTTGTGAATATATGTGTGTATTTGCTTAGGTTTAGGACGTAACGGTATTTATGTATACATCCGCGCAGGGAGAGAGAGAGAGAGAGAGAGAGAGAGAGAGAGAGAGAGAGAGAGTGTGTGTTTTGCTCAGTGCGCTTCTCCATAAAGTCTATTGTCTTGCAGTTATTTTAATTACAAGAATTAATGCAATGTTGTGTGTGTGTGTGTGTGTGTGTGTGTGTGTAAGCCTTATATTTACAAAGTGTAAAAGACGAAAAAAACATCCACAGCAACAAGGTGTAAAAGACGGAAACACGACCACAGCAACAAGGTGTAAAAGACAGAAAAAAGTCCACAGCAACAAGGTGTAAAAGACAGAAAAAAGTCCACAGCAACAAGGTGTAAAAGACAGAAAAAAGTCCACAGCAACAAGGTGTAAAAGACGGAAACACGTCCACAGCAACAAGGTGTAAAAGACGGAAACACGTCCACAGCAACAAGGTGTAAAAGACGAAAAAACGACCACAGCAGCAAGGTGTAAAAGACGGAAAAACGTCCACAGCAACAAGGTGTAAAAGACGGAAAAACGACCACAGCAGCAAGGTGTAAAAGACGGAAAAACGTCCACAGCAACAAAGTATAAAAGACGGAAAAACGTGCACAGCAACAAAATGTACAAGATAGAAAAACTTCCACAGCAACAAGGTGTAAAAGACAGAAAAACGTCCACAGCAACAAGGTGTAAAAGACGGAAAAACCTTCCCCAGCTCTCTGGTACCATTTGCGCACGCTTGAGTAACCATTGCTCGAAATACATGATACCCACCGCATATATTCAGATTTAATACAGTCACAGTCGCGTCTTTCTCGTATTTATTAGCAACAATAAAAGAAGGAATATTCAGCTGGTACTCCTCACCAGCCTCCGCTCTACCAGGAACCAGGTGTAAAGCCATTCCTTTTTCTGGCAAATGAAGGCGGAAGAAATATAGACCGTAACAGCATTGTAATAATGGGTCTGTCATAAAGGATTTATCCTATCTTGCTGACGGTGCAAAATTCCACGTCGGCTCTATATATTTCGATTCTGATTAACAATTTCATTTCCGGTTTTATATCCTATTTACACAAATTACCTTGGGCGTATTCAGCAGTTTTTGTGAATGAGATACGCCGCTTTAACCGTGAAGCTTTGGGTTTTCGGTGACTATTTTTTTTTTTTTTTTTTTGTATTACTTTTTTTTTGTAAAGTAAAGGGGGCTTGTTGGGCGCACTGATTTTTGTTTTGAAAAAAATATTTTTTGGTTTTCTTTTTTATTGAAGTTAGAATTTCATCACTCATTATTATTATTATTATTATTATTATTATTATTATTATTATTATTATTATTATTATTATTATTATTATTATTATTATGTGTACAGTAGAGAAGAGAACAAGATGACATCCATTAATTTACTCATCTCTAAAATTCTCAAAAATGCATAGAAGCTTGATTCAGCAATTATAGCATGAACTTGACAGGGGCTGATGTCTTTGTTTTTCTCTGCCAATAATATGCATTTTCATTTTGTGATTGAAAGACGCATATTATATCTAACAGGTACAGTCATTCAATACTTTCGAACCATCTTTCATCATGGAAAATGCGACCAACGCCTCCACAAAAAAAAAAACAAAAAGGTTCTTTGTTTTGCAATGTGGATTTACTCGTATGCTTTAGATAGTCAGGTTTAATGATTTTGATTGGATTGTCATTCAAAATATGCATCCATCCGTCAAGGAAAAAGTGATTTAGCAGCATTCTGTAATGGATTTTAGTTACATTGGAAATGTAAGTTTGATTTCGTCTCTCACCTCTTCGGTGATTTTTGATTAGAAACTGATCGAACACCTTGAATGATTAAACACTTTGGGAACAGATTTAATATTTAATTATCCAAATAACGTGGAAAAAAGCCACCCTAAGTTGACATCTACATCGTAATAAGTGAAGAGGAAGTTAGAAGTTTGGGTGTGAATGAAAAATTAAGTAGAATACATAAATAAATGATAGTGGGGAAAATAACCTGTAACTGGTTAACATGGTCTAAAATGTACGGCTAGAGTGTTCATGATCGCCATCATTATGATGGATATTGACAGACACTCTTCCATCCCCCCTTCCCATCCCCTCCCCTCCCCTCCCCCCCCTTCCCTTTTCTCCTTGTTGTAGACTGTCATTCAGAGTTTTCCCGACAACGCCTGGTTGGTCAGCTAGCGTGTGTGTGCATATATATATATATATATATATATATATATATATATATATATATATATATATATATATATATATATATACACATAACACACTAGCTGACCAACCTAGTGCTGCCTGGGCAAACTCTAAATGACAGTCTATATATATAATTTCTGAAAACATTTTGGAACTTTTTTGGTAGGTTGGTGGTTCTACTTCTTTCGTCATGGAAGGTTAATGAGGAAATCTTCTATGCCATGTTCGTTCATTTTATTCCTATAAAAAGTTTTGCATTTTCATATATAAAAAAATTCTACCAAATCATCAGACACTTTGTAGACTCACAAACCTTATGTAGGTAATGTAATTTATTTTATTAAGTAATTTGCATACACACATATATACACACACACACACATATATATATATATATATATACACACACACACACATATATATGTATATATATATATATATATATATATATATATATATATATATATATATATATATATATATATATATATAACGTGTTTGTCCTTTTGTCACTCAATAACATCTGCTAGTTTACATTTCCTTTTGCATTACATTACGTGAAGTATATATATTTTAATCGGTTTTTGTGGGTTTGAATCTTCATTTTTGCCAGAAGTGAATTTGTAAGAAATTCCATTTCATTTTGCTCTCAGAATTCCGTGAAAACAAAGGAATCTTGAATAGTTTAAAAATCGTGACGACATAGGTATCAAATTAAGGTGGCTTTCTTTTTAACTGTTATTTTAACAGATGAATGTTATGTTTATTCATTTAAGGTGTCTGATTATCATTCTCAAAACATTATGGCATAACGTTATGGTTAATTGTTTTTTGTATTTAAAAAAATATGTATCTGTGTTATTTTTTCCTTTGGTGCATATGTATTTAGAATTATGCGTACACAATTTTAATGCAATAAATATTGATTTATACACATACTGTTACACACATACACAAATTTACAAATACACTGTTATACGCACATGCAATTATGCTGTTTTTAATGTATTCATATATTAAATAATTTCGTTACATTGGTAGCTGAATATTGAAGACACGTAAAACTTTACCATATTATTAGCTGCCACCTTCATTCCGGTGCAAAAACAATTTTTTTTACTGTGTATTTTGAACTCACATATTATTTTGTTTTGTTTGCTTATTGGGACAGATTTTGTTTTTCTCTCTCTCCCAAACTCTCTGTTCGTTTTCAGCATGTCAGTCATCGCACGGCCTACCCCGTGTTTCCGATTCACGGGGACTTTTTTTTTTTTTTTTTTTTTTTGTAGTAGTAAATTGGAATTTTCCATCCATTTTCCCTTTTTTCTTTTTACAGTTATCAGATAAAAAAAAATTCTGTTGAATGTGACTGTATTTTGCGTATCGGAATTCTAAGTACATCGAAATTATTTGTGACCCATCAGTTATTGTTAATTTTTCCGTAATTCCCTGGATTTATTCTATCCCCCTTTTTTCGTTTTTCGTTTCCACAATCAGGAATTAAGAGATTAATGTCGCTTTGGTCGGTTATAATGAATGTAGGTTTTGTGACCAGCATTCTGATGCTTTTGAAATTGTCCATGCTGATTAATTCTCGTCGAATTTTTCCTTCATGGAGTGAATTTTTTTCCCCTCATTTTTTACAATCAGCAGTTAAATTATTATTTGATCGGCAGTAGTCAGTGTATTTTTTCCATGAGTATTATAATGATTTTGAAGTTATGTCTAACTTCTCAGTGTACGCGTATTTTTCCAATACTGATTGGTATTGTTTCCATGTTAATTTTTGTGTTGCATTCGAAAGATTAAAATGATAATTTGGCTGGTAAAAGTGAATTCATTTTTCATGTTAATGTAGTGTGACTTATCAGTCATAGCCATGACATTATCATTCAGTTCCATGTTGTCAGCGAAAGTGAGTTTTGACCATAGTCTAGACTGATGAAGATGACGACTGAGTTTTGACCACAGTCTAGACTGATGAAGATGACGACTGAGTTTTGACCATAGTCTAGACTGATGAAGATGACGTCTGAGTTTTGACCATAGTCCAGACTGATGAAGATGACGACTGAGTTTTGACCACAGTCTAGACTGATGAAGATGACGACTGAGTTTTGACCACAGTCTAGACTGATGAAGATGGCGACTGAGTTTTGACCAAGTCTAGACTGATGAAGATGACGACTGAGTTTTGACCACAGTCTAGACTGGTGAAGATGACGACTGAGTTTTGACCATAGTCTAGACTGGTGAAGATGGCGACTGAGTTTTGACCACAGTCTAGACTGATGAAGATGACGACAGAGTTTTGACCATAGGCTAGACTGATGAAGATGACGACTGAGTTTTGACCACAGTCTAGACTGATGAAGATGACGACTGAGTTTTGACCACAGTCTAGACTGATGAAGATGACGACTGCGCCTGTTTTCGGTCGTTGTGAAAATTGCGATAACAGCCGTAAATGCAATTATCCCAGCCGAGGCAATAACTCTAATTGTATTAAAGTTTGTATATCTAATATAATTGTAATAAAGTTGGTGATTATTTCAGTGAGCGGCGTAGATTGGCGAACAATATACAATTATCTCCGTCTATCAAAATTTCAACTTTTCCAAATATACATACTGGATATATATCTCCCCCCCAATTAGAAATCTGTTATATCGAATCACATATCTTTTTACGTCCCAATTACTGCCATAACAGGTTAGATATCAGCGGGGTTTAATTCATTGAGTAATTGATCCTTTTATGTTCAAATGTTCACATAATTCACTGAAAGGTGAGCTTTGTTCCATTAATATTTTGCGCAGTGTTGCATTTTTTTGCCGGATATTGACTTTAATTCATTGACTTTAATCCAGTTAATCTTATTTTTTTATTTTCTTTTTATTTCAGGTGAGTAATTGAAATTCTTCACGAAAGTCGAGGCATACTAATTGTGAGAGGGAAGACTTAAGTTGTGGACCCCTTGAGGTGGTCAGGTAGGTAAGAAAATATGTTTGTGGATAGTTTGATATGGAAGGACATTTTGTTCTTTTGATGTACTGCAGATGGAAGCAAATGTCAGAACAAAGTTCTTGGTTTAACCGCTGCTTAACTATAAGATATTTAATTAGGGTAGTTACTTTTATTAATTGTAAGAAAGATATTTTATTAGGGTAGTTAATTTTATTTCTTAGTCTGTTGTAATAGATGCATTTCTTGTATTCTCTCTCTCTCTCTCTCTCTCTCTCTCTCTCTCTCTCTCTCTCTCTCTCTCTCTCTCTCTCTTTCCTTTACGTGCGTGCGCTTATGTGTATTTTGTCTTTTGTGTGTATTTGCCGAACCTTTCGTGTATAATACGGTCGTAAATATCTCTGAATGTTGAATCGCTAACACCGAGTGAATGACAGCGTTTAACTCTTGTCTTGGCTGTCATTCTGTGTTCGTAATCTTGTATCATCCCAGAGGGAATGTGAGATAGAAATGATAGAACTGAATTGAATATAGAATTTAGGCCAAAGGCCAAGCACTGGGACCTATGAGGTCATTCAGCGCTGAAGCGGAGATCGACAGTAAAAGGTTTGAAAGGTGTAACAGGAGGAAAACCTCAAAGCAGTTGCACCATGAATCAGTTGTTATGAGAGGGTGGAAAGGAAGATGGATGAAAGAGAATATGAAAGGAGGTACAGTAAAAGGAGCGAAAGGGGTTGCAACTAGGGTCACTACCCCCCTACGGGATAGAAATGATAGATAACAATGATCGTATTTTTTCGTTTTTACTTTCTTAGTTATCTGTCAATTTAAAATTTTGCTTTTGTTTTTTGCTGTCGCTTAAGTCCTCATATCCGGTAGGGGGTTAGTGCCGTCAGTGCGCCTCATGCGGTGCACTGTAGGCATTACTTAAGGTTCTTTGCAGCGTCCCTTCCATGGCCCCAAGTTGCAACCCATTTCATTTCTTTTACTGTATCTCCGTTGATATTCTTTCTCTTCCATCTTACTTTCCACCCTCTCTTAACAGTTGTTTCATAGTGTAACTGCGAAGGTTTCCTTCTGTTATACCTTTCAAACCTTCTTACTGTTAATTTCCGTTTCAGCGCTGAATCACCTAATGGGTCCCAGCGCTTGGCCTTTTTGGCCTAAATTCTATATTCTCTTCTCGTAAGTCCTCAAACGAAGGCGTTGCAGCAGCAATATTCAGAATGCCTTGAAGGTTGAGGAAATGGTGGGGAGGAAATCTTTGGGGGCTTCGGAGGCCAGGGAGGCCGATGGAAAGTACGCACCTCCCTGATCTGCTTAGTAAACATTCATATTTCAGTGGCTTCTGCGAAATGCGATCAGCGGTCCAACACAGTGCTCTAACCTCCCGAACCGTAAGGTCGTCTGCCCTGTTCTTGGGTAGTTGTTACATCGCCCTTCCATGTACCGGGGGATTATCTCCCAATTGCTCCTGCACCGTTTGATGATAAAAGGGTCCACTCTTAGCCTAAGCAGCTTAAACCCTTTTTATATATATACATATATATATATGTCTTTTCTACCACCAGCCGAAAGCAAGTAGGAAAGACATTCTGCATTTACCAGGTGAGACGCGCGGCCTTCTCCCCCTCTTTAGGGGTTTGGTTGTCGGGCGATTTACAGGTGTCTCCCCCCCCCTCCCCTCCCCTCCCCTCCTCCATGTGTTTCTGGCTGTGGGGAAGATTGGAAGTTTTTTTTTAATCAGGAAAAACAATGCTTAACATGTTATTATATTAATATATTTGTGATGTTTCCAGATACGTCGCAGACGATATTACAAGACCAGTAAAAAAAAAGAACAAGTTAACTGGTTTTGCTAATTTTTTTTCCACGAGTCAGACAGACGTCATCTACGGGAGAGAGAGAGAGAGAGAGAGAGAGAGAGAGAGAGAGAGAGAGAGAGAGAGAGAGAGAGAGAGAGAAAGGAATTACCCGCGTAAGTAGAAGGGAGGGTAATTCTCAAAATGATAATACTCTTATTCTTCTATAGATTTTACATTTTCCTAAAAAGAGGCATTAGACCATATATATTTTTCTTTCTCTCCCAGAGGATCATCCTCCAGCATCCTGAAACGGGGGAAGGGAATAAAGTTATTTCAGAGAAATACTTCTAAGCCCTTTTGGACGTTCGGGCCCCCCTTACTCAGACGTTAAAAGCGGACAATGCTAAAAGTTTTTAATATATTCTTAAACTCCAGGCTACCAAAGAATACATTTCTATTACGGATTATAATCTGCGCTGATCTCAGAGAGAGAGAGAGAGAGAGAGAGAGAGAGAGAGAGAGAGAGAGAGAGAGAGAGAGGTAAAGTAGAGAATGGATATATAAAACAGTCAAGTACTGCCTTTGATATTTTAATGTCAAGAGAAAGAACGAGCAGAATGACTGCTGCTTTTAAAGTCTGCTTGTGTACACTTCAAGCACATGTTTATGTACGCCCTGTTTATATACACACATATATATGTGTATATATACACACACACACACACACACACACATATATATATATATATATATATATATATATATATATATATATATATATATATATATATATATATATATATATATATATATATACACACACACATACATATGATGATGGAAGCAAAGAGTCTGCTAGAATATATAAACTGGAGAATGACTGGTTTGATGTAAAAGTTGGTCTGAGACATAGATTTGAAGTATCGTTGTAGAGAAATGGTGCGAGAAGTTAGAGGAAAGAGAGTGGTTGTTGGTGCAGATAAAAAGGGAAGCGAATGGAGTGTAAAATTGTAGATATTTGCAGATAATACAGTGATCATTATCGACCAGGCCAGGGTCGTCCTCTGTTACCACTAGCCAGTATAAAAGTATGAAAAATGAAGAGTTAGTGAGGCGAATTTGTTATGAAAGGTGATGGTACACTAGCATACAAAAATGATAAGTACAGATTGAATTATTCCTAAAGCATCATCCGGATCTTCAAAAATTAACAAACCTGTTCATCATAGCAGCCCCGAGACATTACTTGCCAGCATTTTTTCCTTTCAATAATTCCGCAAGTGGTTCCAATGAAGTCCTGAATTCTCTGAAAAACATTTCTGAGAAGCTCCATTCCGAGGTCGTTGACTTTTTTTTCCCCGACACGTTACGTCAATACGCTGACTTTTTTTTTTTTTTTTTTTTTATCGATGGCAGCGGGGATGTTTATTCTCACTGAAATTTTTGGCATGACAGCTATCATTGCAAGGTTCTGGGTCTTCCAGGTCCTCGTTGTTTTCAAGGAATGTTAAGTCGAAGGGCTGAAGGAAAACCGACGAAAGAAAATAAAAAGAAAATAAGAAAAATATTACTGAAAAATCTTGTATCTTTTATATATATATATATATATATATATATATATATATATATATATATATATATATATATATATATATATATATATATATATATATTCTCCATATCTCCACTATGTGCCTCTACTCCATGGAGTGGGTGGTGTCAGTCAGAGGACATCAGCCATCTGGACTGAGGTTGCTAGTTCTATGCCTGTTCCTGTTCCTTGGGTTTTCAAGCGGCTTGTGTGCCAGGCATTTTAGTGTGGTTACCCGCTCAAGTACTGACCAAACCCAGCACTGTTTAGTACATGTGCATGTAAATTTAAAAAAGGGTGCAGATTCACTGAGAGAGAGAGAGAGAGAGAGAGAGAGAGAGAGAGAGAGAGAGAGAGAGAGAGAGAGGAAAATTAACTACAGTATATGTAAATGTAATTATTATTGTAAAAATTACAGTTCTTTTCAATAGGTTTATACATACATGCAAGATGCATACATTATATATAATATACATAAACACACACACATATATATTATATATTATATATATATATATATATATATATATATATATATATATATATATATATATATATATATATATATATATATATATATATATATATATATATATATATATATATATATATATATATATAATGTTTGTTTATGTATGCGTGTAGCATGTATGTATAAACCTGTTGAAAAGAACTGTAATTTTCACAGTAAGAATTACATTTGTATATACTTAATTTTATATCTCTTCTCTCTCTCTCTCTCTCTCTCTCTCTCTCTCTCTCTCTCTCTCTCTCTCTCAGTACGTGTGCGTTTGTTTCCCGGGCTGGTGATTCTAGGTTCGGTTCCCTTTGTGGATAGGGCCATAGAATCAGATCTTCCCCTACCTGTTCCATTATTCACCCGCCCATAACACTAACCTCATTCACGTAATTAATTTAATGGGTGTTTGACTCCAGGCTTGTAGTTTATGTGACTTTCATTTTCATTGTGTGCTTCTGGGGAGCTGGATGAAACCGGACAAATTTGTTTTTTTTTTTTCTTTTTTTTTTTTTTTTTTTTTCCTTTGATATACTTAACTTTCCAACTTTGCTTGCCTGCCTTTTGGCATTTTTACATTCTTTTAACTTTTTTTTTCCCTTTATTTTACCTTTATCCAGTTATTTGCTGAGCTTTTATAAGAGTCTCTAATATTCTTTTTTTTTATATATATATAGCTTTGACTGTCATCTGACAGTTCTGTTGTGATGAATTTTTTTCTTCTCTGCTTTGCTTGGCTTATTTTCTGTATATGATTGATTTTCCTTTCATTTGTTCATATTCTTTAACCAAGTTTGATTTTATTTTTTATTCTTTAACCAAGTTTGATTTTATTTTCTCATGGGCCCGTGTGAGATGCTATGATTAGTTGAATACTTTTAATATATTTTGTTCATACCCTGCACCTGAAACACTGAATTTCTTATTTCTGAAAATAATTATTTCAAGGAACTCTTTATTCTTTTGTCATTTCCTACTTTCATTATCAAGGTCTTTATTTTATGGTGGCTGGAATCAGTCTTTATCTTTGTTCTGTCATCCATCTTTCGTTCACTTTAGCTTTAGGAATCTCAAAAAAAAAAAATTAAAGAGATGAGATTAGTTTTTCGTGCGTAGGAGTTGCTGTAAAGTTGGTAGAACGAAGTTCTACTGACATATTCTGCACTTGTGTATTTAGATTATCCTACAAATCCAGTCAAATTTGAGAGAGAGAGAGAGAGAGAGAGAGAGAGAGAGAGAGAGAGAGAGAGAGAGAGAGAGAGAAATGGTGACTTGATCTTTGTAGACACTAACATGGTGAAAATCCATCGCTAAGGATTTGCATTATTTTTTAGGCCCGTATATATTTATTTATTTCTCTATTTATTTTATGTACATATTTATTAAGTAGGCTTTCCAACCCTTTTCACTTCTTCACCCATGACGTCCGATGTCTCTACAATTGCATTTTATCCGTGTAACATATTGACACATACTTTAGCAAAATTTAGGACTTCAATAAATTAAGATATATTAAAACCAAGAGAATTACTACTTGGGAATTGTGATTGTATTATTACCATTACTGCAATATAAACCTGACCTTATATATGAATCTCAAATGTTCAACATAGGAAATGTAAATAATAATAGGCATGAAAAATTTGTGAACTTAGTGTACTAAATTATAACCGGAATTGAACGCAGACACTGAACACCGTTGTACATTTTTTCATATATTAACACCGCCTGTATGGGACTAAAGCTTGTTATGTCTGGCGTGATTTTTGAGATGTTTCTGTAGGGCCCGTGCCTTCCATTAACCCACTAAAGGGACCAAATTACTTTACTAAGGGTAATATATTATTTATATATATACAGATATATATGTATATATTTTATATATATGTATATACATTTACATATATATATATATATATATATATATATATATATATATATATATATATATATATATATATATATATATATATATATATATATATAACTGTTCTCTTGCTTATTATTTGGAAACAATGCCGATTCCTGATCATTGTTCTTATTGATTAGCATTGACTGTGATAGGTAATATTTTTTATTTATAGTCTATACGTGCTCATGCAAGAAGCATTCAAACTTAAGAATTCTTTTGGCAGGACATTTGCTTGTCACTTGCACCCTGTCTTTGGGTGCGTTCGCAGTACAGGAAAGTCTGTCATAAACACGCGATGGGAACTTGTCGCATATCTGTCACAAACAGGTTGAAACCGTGTCAGCGACCGTAAGCGGAGAACAGTATGAAGTACTGGTTAGGACTGCCAATAATTCAACGACTTGTATTCAACGTGTTTGTGATGTGTTTGTGATGTTTGTGTGTGGGATAAGTTGCCTATACGTGTGTTGAAGACATATTTAACTGTGATGTTGACGCTCCCATAGAATTAGAGGGAATTTGCTGCAGATGAAATTTCTTTTAATTCCATATTAAAGGATCTTCTTGACCACAGCTTTGATCCGAGATACCATCTGTCAGTATATCTCTTAAGTAGTTTGGCGAAGAAGGAGATCAAAATTTTATTCACTAATTGCATAGTTGATATTTTAAAGTTTTTGTGTTTTGATATTATTTTCCTATATACTGCGAGCTGCTTTACAATTAAATGCCAAATACCAGTAGTTTGTTATACTCTGTACATTTTCCGTGGAGTGTATGAATATTGCATTACTCATGTACCTTATCTCTTATCCACCAGTATATCATTTCAATCAATCAGTCATCTATAATGCAAGAGTATGTAGATACGAGTTATTCAGTTGACATTCGTCGCTTTCTATTCAATATTCCTGTGACCCATTTATTTAATATATGCATTATTATCGATTGCCCTCTTGAGATTGTCAAATGGCTCTTGTTTCTCTGCAGAGGAACCAATATTTAACGTCTGTGAGCAAATGTTTGTGATAGAACGGTACACGGTACAGTGTCGCTCGGAATCATAGTGTCAGCTCTCGCAACAACGGTAATTACTGGGGATGAGTTTTAGGGTCGGCGATCTACGCAAATCACAAGTATGATTAATAATTCATCCGTCGATAGAAATTGATTAGATATTCAAAGGGATCAGTTTATGAAGAGAGCTTGTCATTCATGTATTCGTATTTGGCATCTGTCGTCCTTGGTATTCATTATTAGTCTCCCCCCCCCCTGTCATTTATAATGTGAAATTCCATTAAATCTTGCCTTGCTATGTGATTATTATTATTATTATTATTATTATTATTATTATTATTATTACATATCAGAATTTGTAGATTTTGATGTGGAAAAAGAGTAATAGATCATTAACTTCCCCAGCAACTTAGTTGTTACAAAATGCCCTTACGTGAATATTAAACAAGATAGTGAAGAGAAGAACTAACAAATAACAAATAAGGGTACATTAACAAACAGATGAATTGTTTGCATAAATGAACAGCAAGATAAGTCGAAATCCATCAATATTTTGCAGTAGGCTTGACGAGAGGAGTGTACGAGAATCTGATTCAGTAGGTGAAGCGAGAAAGGACCAGAAGATTTTTGGTCATTTCCTCTGAGGCGATTTCAGTGCAAAATACCATCAGTGTGACTGGTCTAGATTTATTTGTATGTCATTTACAATTTAAAATCCATGATGGTTTTTTTTAAATTCATCTGTTTGTAAAATATTACTCACAATCCTTGTTTCGTGTAATCTGAGGATATATTTAACGAGATGGTTTTTTTTTTAGATTCACCTGTTTGGAAAACATTAAACCCTCAATTCTTTGTTTCATTTACTCAGAGGTTCTTTATAGCGAAACATTCATTCTAACCGTAGTTTTTTCACCCTTGTTTCATCTTGTTTGTTTAGGTTTTATCAATGCTCAATGGTTGCCTATTTTTGAACTTTAGGTGATACCAAAATAATATTTTTTCTTCTCAGTATTCCGTCATTCGATGTCCTCGAGAAAACTGGTCAACGTACTTGATCCATCGACCTACTAAAACAAATTCCATATAATATCGAAGAATCAGATTACATGTTTTTGAGTTGTGTAAATATTGGGGCATTCGCCACAGTATTTACTTTTAACTTACTACTCGGGTCATTGTTGACACTGCAGCATAATATTGTGCTAGTTATGTCAATATTCCAAAGGGATTTCTGTTTAGATTTTTGTTGTTTCTTGAAATGATTTCACCCTCTGTTGAATTTTGATTGACCATATGTGTGCTTGTTTATATATAGTATTTCTTGGCGTGGTTGTCTAAGAAAGTGCTTAAAATTACAATTTAAAGATTTCACTAAATTGTCTTCGAATATTTTCAAGAAACTCTTCAGTTTTTAATAATAATTTTTAAAGGTTTCACTAAATTGTCGTCGAATATTTTCAAGAAACTCTTTAGTTTTTATTTAATAACGTTGCTAAACTTGTTTATTATTATTATTATTATTATTATTATTATTATTATTATTATTATTATTATTATTATTATTATTATTAGTTCTTGATCGTGATTGAGAGGTCAGAATTAAGCCTAATTATATAAAACTAAATGTGTGCTTAATGTGCTGGTATGCATGCATGTGTGTGTGTTCATACTCTTATGAATGTCATTGTGTTTGTTTTTCTATACTTATCTTGTGGTTGTTGCGTTTGCTCCGGTTAAATATGACTCTCTTGTCTGTGTAGGCGTGCTTGTGAGGTCAGTGGCTTCTTTTTGGTTCTTTACATAGGAATGGTTGTATGGTACAAGAATTAATAATAATAATAATAATAATAATAATAATAATAATAATAATAATAATAATAATAATAATAATTATTATTATTATTATTATTATTATTATTATTATTATTATTATTATTATTATTATTATTATTATTATTATTGTAAACTAATTAATATTGAACATACCAAGTATGGCCATTATAGACAAGCTTCGAATAACAGTTTAGCTTGCACTACTTTTAATAAGACGCCGCTATATTACATAATACTCTTGTTTCCCAGATGCTATTTTTGCTAAATACTGTGAAAATCAGTCCTCTGCCTCATTGTCTGGAGGAGCCCTAGAGAATGAATAGACTTTCTAGACTCCAGAAAAACTGGACCACCTAAAGCTACCTAGATGAAAACTAGGAGACGGCGTGCTGGAGATTTGTGGAAGTGAAAGCACAAGACAGGCGTGAGTGGCGGAATTTCACAGAGACCCTTCCAAGGCTTTACGCGACGTTTGAGTCAATAATGTTGATCATGGTGGAAAGAGAAACCCACAAGATTCCTGTGTATACCTTGTTTACTTGTAAATATTTCCATGTTACTTTTAAACCCACAGGAATCTTGTGGGTTTCTCTTTCCATATTCAGAAGAAAACTGAAAGAAGTTTTTGTTTGTTTGATGATGATGGTTTTGCATGAAAGACTTACTTAGTTTCCTTGGTAAGATACTGAATAAAAAGGGTTACTTGGAAACCATTTTACGTAGCTTTTCATCCGTGGAGCCGTGCCCTTAGTCTCAATTTATCCCATTGCTCCTTGACTGTCTGGGGAAGCAATAAGAGGTCCTCCTGTTGAATATCTCAAATCAACCTGACTGCCTTTATGATGTATCTCCTTCCAGGCGAAAATTCTTTGTTTGCGCGCGCGTGCGCGGTGCGGCGTTGCTCCTTCTTCCTTGCCTTTGCTCCCAGCATTGCATTATGAGTCCCTGCAGTGAGCGGATATTGCAAGAAGCAACTCGCGAGATTTTATAGAAAAATCTCCTTCCGTCCAAATCAAGGTTGCTTTCATCACCGTAAGAGCCTTACATTATTGGCTTTTACTCTCTTTCATATTTGATGGAGGCGAACAGGGCGATTCGTGGGATTTCTTTTTTTTTTATTTTATCGCATTTATCTTTTTTGTTTCTTCTGTTCGTTCCCCCCCCCATTATCGCCTTTTGAGTTCTCGTAATTGTGTTCTCGAATCTAAAGATTCCTTTTTTTTTTTGCACTTTCATTGTTGGAGTGGTTGTGCGCAGCCTTTGTTTTTATTTATAAATAAATCTATCAGTCATGTCTGGTGCGTTGGTATTGACAGACATTGACTATTTGTTAGACTTCATTGTGAATTGTTATTTTGTTATTGCTGACTGTTCTCGAGGTTTTTGTTAATGCTAAGTTGCTAGCAGTTCTTTAGTTTTTTGTATATTAATTTTTCGCATACGTATTTATTCCACATTTATGTATAATGCTATGATACTAACATGCCGTGTATACATTTCTCTATTCTATTAACATATATGGATTTTTCAATATCCCATATTGATTATTTTACCTTATCTATTGGTAAGTGATGAATGGCGTGATTTCTCAGGTACTGCGAAAGGTCCGCTGATTTTCCAAAGAAATTAACAACTTTGTTTCACGCTGGTCAGGTACTTTGAATTCGTCACATTATTGGTATATATTAGTTAACTGCTTTATCCAGAGCAGTGCATCAATGTCTTCATTCCTGTATTTTTTTGTATTCGAATTGTATGTATTCTCCTCTTACTGTACCATATAATTGTCAGTGGTTGACTGATTCATTTTGATAATTGTTTATTTATTAATCATCATTTCTGTACTGAAGTGTTTCAGTTTCAATGATTTTGTCGTTTTAAAATGTTTCATTTCTTTGTTTGCGATTAGTTCGCAAACTTTTTTTTTTTTATTTAGTACAGATATCAGATATGCGTACTTCGTCTGTCTATATGGCATCAAGAAACGTGTTGATTTCTTTAGCCCTGGAATTTGCAGAGTTGCCACTTTTTTTTTTTATAGTGATCTTCCTCTTCTCTCGTTCTACCATTACCTGTAAGAATTACTCTCCTTTTATCTCTTCCTTTTACCATCGCCATCTTATTTTCCCTCAGTTCATGTTACCAACTTCCTTTCCTTTTATAGTAGACAACTTTCATTCTCTTTTACCAGTCTGCATGTTTATTTTATCCCCTTGTCCCCCAGAACTATTAACATCCGCAGACAGCATCATTTCCTGTTCCATCATCTTCCACAGCTTATCTCATCCTTTCATCCTCATAATTACTAAGAAGCAACCAGATCGACATTGGACATCACCGTCTTTGTACTACTTGCCCACCTAACCAGTCACTCACGCGCATTCTTGGCCGTTATTATTCTCACAAAGGAAAGCCATTGGTATTAATATTGTAGAACAACCGCCGCATTTCCTCCACTTTTGCGTTCCTTTAAAACGTCTTGATTAGTATCCCACTTCAGTGGTATGCCCCATTTTCTTTACCATTATTCCATTATTCCTTTGCTATTATATTTCCCCTCGCCCTCTTTCATCTTCCTTTTCCGTCATCTCTTCCCCTGTCTCTCATCCATCACACTCGCTTCCCCTTTATTTATCACCATATTTCCCTCTCTTTCATTGTCTCTTTGACTTTCCCTCTCTGACTTTCCGCTCCTGTTATTATTAATAATTTTTGTCGTATTTCGATGTGCACTTCAAGGGTCTCTCTCTCTCTCTCTCTCTCTCTCTCTCTCTCTCTCTCTCTCTCTCTCTCTCTCTCTCTCTCTCTCGTCTGGCTGTCACTTTCTTTGTGTGTGACTTTATACGTGATTGATCATTGATTTTTTTTTTATGGCACTTGCTTCAGGCTCGATAGGAGAAAAGAGAGAGAGAGAGAGAGAGAGAGAGAGAGAGAGAGAGAGAGAGAGAGAGAGAGCATTATTTTGCTCAGTTGCTAACGAGGAAAAAAAGACACTGTTTTATTGTTAAATTAAAAATAAGAAAACCTTTGGGGCATGAGGTCACGCCGTTCCAATTGTAATTATTATATGAAACAATAAGGCCCCCCCCCCTTGCATGCAGGTAAAATACTGCTGGCAGACGGGGGCATGGAGGAGGTACGTACTGCCTTATTATTATTATTATTATTATTATTATTATTATTATTATTATTATTATTATTATTATTATTATTTTATTATTATTATTATTATTATATTTTGAAAAAAATTATGGGTATAATGTATATACAGGTATTATTATTATTATTATTATTATTATTATTATTATTATTATTATTATTATTATTGTGTTCCATTTGCTTCTTTTATCCCATCGGGAGATTCATTCCCCCCCCCCTGCAAAGTTCACTGCTGCGTTCTGCCATCCTTTTAGGAGAGACTTGCTTGAACTCGCGAAGCTTGCAGTGCTGTGCAATTGGGGTAGGGTGGGGTGGGGATGGTCTGTCCCCACCCCACCCTACCCCAATTGCACTGCTTGGCAAGCTTCGATAGTTCAAGCAAGTCGATATGCTACCAGACAGCCACGCTAAAATTTGTTGTGGTCGTTGCTGCCGGTAAGAAAGCTTATGACAGACACGAAGCAATGGAGAAAAAAGTCTTGCACCTAGATGGATATTCTAGCATATAGAATAAAAGTCAGAAGAGCGTGGCTAGAAGTTATCTATACTTGCAACCTTTTACTGCGCGGTAAAGGTGAGGCGCTCACTATCTCCGTCACCTACGACGTCCACGTTGGCTGTCTGGATATTCAGAGCTTTTCTTTGGTGCCCGAGAGCGAGGCGGAACGATTTAGGTACCTTTTGCTAACACTCAGCAAGCCCCTTTTGGCCCGAGCCATGAAGCGGGTGACTGGCAGTCGATTCAGGTTTGTCGCAGGCAGGTGGAGAAAGGCGTAGTGGTAACAGCCCCACTCTACGGTACTTTTTGAGAACCGGAGGTTCAGACCAATAATAGTTATACACACATATATATTCGTATGTATATATATACGTATACATACATACATACATACATACACATACATATGTATATGTAATATCCATAACTATTATACATACATACATACATACATACATACATACATACATACATACATACATACATTAACATTCATACATACATACATACATATACATACCCACATATATATATGTATATTTCCATAACTATTATACATACATACATACATACATACATACACATTCACATTCATACATGCACGCGCTCTTCCACTCACGTCTTCCAGGGATGCGTGGTTTGTTTTTTCCAATATATTAAAGTCCTTTCTTATGAAAACTTCAAACATTGCTTCCACCTCCTATTTTTTTTTTTTTTTTTTTTTGGTTTGTTGTTGTTGTTGTTGTTGTTGTGTTCTCGCATCAACCAAAAACGTCGGATCGTTACTGTCTTCGCCGACGTCCTTTCTCTCATTTTCACTCTTCATTTCTCGGAGAGATAATCTCGACGCACCTTTGATCAATGTTTTCTCTCACTTCCTCATTAACGCATGGCCGTGCGTCATGCCCTTTAAACCATCCGTTGCGAACGGATTTTTTTCCGTTGGTGCTGTTTACAGCTCCTTGCGTTATTGTATGTTATTTTCTTGTTTCAGTTCTGTTCTTGTTTTTCACTCTTGTTATGAGGATACGCCTCTGGTTATTAGGTTTTTATTCGTACGCTTTTTATCCTGGGACATACGAGAGAAAGTGTCAATTGTACGTCTCCTATCTTGTGATTTTATTGCGCTATGTGACATCTTTTCTAATATACGAAACGGAGTCCATTTCTTAATGAGCAAAATCTCCCGTCATTACATTCTCAAGCTGCTTTCTAAATGTGTATATTACCGACTAATTTTCTCTTTCTGTATAAATTGCATAGTCCTTTCACCAGAGAGTGCAACCTGTCTTTTCAGTCACCAGCCTACATCTGCCTGCTTTCAAACATGTAGAGTTTTTCTGTCAGTGATATTTTTTTATTTCTCAGTCTGATTGATATGTTCTTTTGTTATTTTAATGTATTTTGCTGTAGCTGTGGTCTCTATATCACCTTTCGTATCTGTGTGTTCCTATTATTAAAATTTGCTTCCTTTTTCGTGTACTTTTATTTGTAAAAGAAATTCCCCTACGCGTAACGCGAGCTAATTGATATGAAAAAAAATATTGTAAGTACCTTATAGAAGTTGTTTCCCAACACTGGATATTGAACATCCAATTTTTAAACAGTAAACATATCATTTACGGAAGTGCAAATCCATTATATTGCATGGTAATATATATGAGGAAACGTCATCCAGGAGGAAAAAGTGATTTGGATAGATATTCTAACTATAAATTGGTATTAAAAATAAAGTGAATGCGTCTGACGGCGTTGTCTGCTGAAACTCTACCTTGCGAGCGATCCAGAATGGATGACGTCTCACCTTAACACTAAAGACGAAGTAGGTAAACATTACTGCGTCTCTGACAAATGCGCTGAATTGTAGCATTAAGAGTGCTATTGATATATCTGACACCTTAGCATAATGTAGCCTCTGAATAGGAAATGAGGTTGGCTGTATACAGCTTGTGAATACGGGGAGTAAGATAGGCGGTAAAATGAGCGGTACTTGAAAGGACAGCTAAACATTCATACAGGTTCGATAGAGCTACGGTAGGTTAGCCTAGACTTGAATAGTAGGGAGTGTTATTAAAGATGTAGTAGATTTAAAAAGGTCTTTACAATTGTGGCTTGTCTGAATTGTATGAAAATAGCCATTTTGTCAAAGATAAAAGAAATTTTAGATCGGTAATAAATGCGTGTTAGTGAATTCAGTTGCATGCATTTCAGCTTTCTCTTTAATATTATTATATCCATAAAAATGTGTGTGAGTTAACAGCCATTGTGTTAACGATCAGAAATGAATCATTTATGTTCATATATGTGTGTTCATGTGTGTGAGTGTATGTGTGTTGTTTGTGTGTGCATGTGTTCATGATTGTGAATATAAATAAATGTGTGTGAGTTTTGCTCTTGTGTTTACGATAACAAATGAATACTGTGTATTCACATATGTGTGTTCATGTTTGTGTATGTATGCGTATATAAGTGTGGTTAAATAAATGAGTTTACCCTTGTGTTGATGATCAAAAACGAATAATTCATGTTCATATATATATGTGTTCATGTGTGTATTTGTGAGTATGTGTGTATATGACTGTGAATAAATAAACGTGTGTGGGTTTACCCATATGTTGATGATCAAAAATGAATGATTTATGCTCATATATGTGAGCACGTGTGTGTGTGTACGACTGAATAAATACATGTGTGTGCATTTACCCTTGTGTTGACGATCCTCGGCAGAAACCATGTCATTCCATGATGTGATATCTCGTGGTTTCAGGCTGGTTTCATGTGATTCCATGGGTGCAAGTGGTTCTATGGTTTCACGTTCCATGGCTGGATGTTTCCTGTGTCCTTTTTTTTTATTCCTTTTTAATACGTCCTTTGTTTTCGTGTCCCTCAAGGCTTCATGCCGGCATGGCACGAGTTGTTTGCTTTTCGTCATACGCATAGAAAGTAGTTTTCAGTGTAATTTGTTTGATGAATGTTTGTCTTTGAAGATTTGCCTAAGAATATTGTCATTTTAATGATGGATATTGTTTCATTTATTAAATATACTCACGTTCATTAAATGTTAAGGAACTTTAACTTGTGTAACATTTGAAGTCAATAAGGTGAATGAGTTTTATTTTCTTTTTCTGATATGCCAAACATAAAACTTTTCTTACAGTAAAGATATATATTTTTAATACGGCGTAGCGACAAGCAACGCCGTGTTTTGATCCACAAGGCAGAAGACGTAAAACGGGATAATTCAACGTTATTCAATTTTCATAATTTTTCGTCGGTGTCGTTTCGGTCGGGGTTTTTCCGTTTTGGAAATTTCGTTCCGCCCCGAGGCGTATAGATCCCGTCGTCCATTCATCCAGAGCCTTTCCTATGAGGAAACACAGAGGGAGCTCATTTGCTCCTAAGGACGGAACTCCCGGAGTGATTGCAACCTCTTTTGGCTCTTAAGGTCCAAATTAAAGAAGCGAGCGTGTAAAGAACTCAGTCCAGATGCGTAGTAGTATAGTATTTCGTGCAAGAGAGTTATTTGTGATAGATTGTGATACGTCCACTGCGAACTGTCACGCTAATGAATCTCTCTTTCTCTGTAAAGTCTGAATGGAAAACGTTCCGAAGAAATAGGGCTTTTAAAAAAAAAAAAAAATAAAGCTATGTTTGCTAAGAAACGCATCGTCAATAAATTTCTTGTGTACCTGTGAATGCTTACCTTTTATTGTTATTTACCGGCCTTAATGCTATTAGTGCCTGTCCATATCGAATGTCGAAATTTAATTCTTGTTAATTTTCTCCCTTGTCATGCGAGGGCTGGTGTATGAGGATCGAATAAGAGAGAGAGAGAGAGAGAGAGAGAGAGAGAGAGAGAGAGAGAGAGAGAGAGAGAGAGAGGGAATTGGGTGGCTGAAATGGATAAGCTAAGGGTTCGTTTGTGGAAGCGATCACGTGACCATCGAAAATTGGAATGGCCCCCTCGTAAAGAAGCCATGTCTCTGTTTCTCCTTTAACGAATGGAAATAGGCAAATGAACGGTGAAATTGGAGACCATTCGCGGCTCTGTGTATCATCACTGTTGCTTTGATACAATAGCTGTGAATCCTACTTTCACTTTCACGCGGGAGATTTTTTTTTTTAATTTGTGTACCGTCGTGTTTTAATGGTGTTCCTGTGATGAGGTTATGATAAAGAATTTTTCCAATTTATATATCATTCTTATTATAGTAAATTGGTATTTTTGGTCCATTTATTGCTTGATATAGCGCAGATCAATGGGTTAGTAATGCGTACAACTGGGAAAGGTATTTGAGAAATATAAGGAAAAAATATGGTTTAAATTGAAAGCCAAAATAAAAGTGCAAGTGCAACTATCATTATTCCTCAGGTAAACAAAACTATCTTCCCAAAGAGAATTCTGAAATTTAAATTGAGGCGTGGGCTTCAAAATTTTATATAGAGCTTAGATATTTATTAGAAGGGATTAAAATTATCAGTTTTATTTAATAAGTCCACATTTCTCAGAAGTTTTATTTCTTCAGTCCTGTATGGCTGACAACGTGCTGTTTGCAGTTCTTGTGAACACTATCTTTGGCAGGTTTAGTAGAAGAGCAAAGAAGAGACATCATTATGCAAGAGTCAAACCAAAGGGAAGAACTGAAATATTGATTGATAGATCTTTGGTTTGCCTCTTTGAGGTAGAAACTCAAGAGGTAACATTCTTCTTGTCATGTGAAGATACACCACTGAAGGGCAGTAAATAAGTGCATTCCTC
>NC_089754.1:52614770-52672270 GCF_040412425.1 Macrobrachium rosenbergii
GATACCTGTTGAGAATTCATTGCATCTCCCCCCCCACCTCCCCCCTAACTTCCCCTTTTGTAAGCGGCGTCCGAAGAGGAACTCTGTAGATCGTCGATTCTGGAAAGAGAAGTAAACAGATATGTCTTTTAATGCTTTTGTCTGCATTTATATAAATATATATGTATATATGTATAAACTTCCGTTAAGGATATATTAACCTAGTATAAAAAACAAGAGGATATGGCCACTAGGAAATTAAAACAACGGAGTGCAAGATCTTTCACCTTTTAAAACACACACACACACACACACACACACACACACACACACACACACACATATATATATATATATATATATATATATATATATATATATATATATATATATATATATATATATATATATATATATATGTGTGTGTGTGTGTGTGTGTGTGTGTGTGTGTGTGTGTGTTTAAGTGTTTGTGTGTATATATATGTGTGTGTACTCTGTTGGTGCACACAGTATATAAATAAGTAGATATTATATGCATGTGTATTAGAGAGAGAGAGAGAGAGAGAGAGAAGAGAGGGTTAGAATGAACATGATCGGAAAGGGAAGGGAAGAGGAGGGAAGGGGAGGGGTGGCAATAGCTATTGGGCAATTACCTAAGTTGAAAAATTAGAAATGGCTATGATTGGCAGGGGGAGAGTATCATGAGGACCTTTTTATTGCGAGAAAAATGAGGAAATGATGTGTTTGATGGAATAGGAAATGGAGGGGTAATAGAGAAAACGTGAGGGAGAGCCTGTGAGGGAGGGAGGGAGGGAGGGGTACGTGATGCTTCTGTGAGTGCCCTTTGAAATGATGGCGATCGTGATAATAGGAGTTATTAATGTATTGCTTTAATTTTAATCAGCGTTGTCGTTTTTTTTTTGGGGGGGGAGAGGCGTTATGGATAGCAATAGTATAATTATTGTGGTTTTTAAGGTGATTTTACAATAGTTGTTACAACTGTCATTGTCTATTTTTTTTAGCGTTATTGACAGCTGTAGTATAATTGTTGTGGTTTTTAAGGTGATGTTGCAATAACTGGTGCAAATGTAATTGTCTAGGTTTTTATTTTTATTTTTATTTTACGTTCAATCTCTTCATGGACAGAGAGCACAAATGTTTTTATTTTACGTTCAATCTCTTCATGGGCAGAGAA
The DNA here is from genome assembly GCF_040412425.1 of Macrobrachium rosenbergii. Classification (NCBI taxonomy): domain Eukaryota; kingdom Metazoa; phylum Arthropoda; class Malacostraca; order Decapoda; family Palaemonidae; genus Macrobrachium; species Macrobrachium rosenbergii. The sequence continues at coordinate 52,615,945 of NC_089754.1, forward strand.
CACAGATGTTTTGCTTTAAGTTTATTGATAATTGTATGTTTCTGTTTTTACAAATAAGATAGTTTTGTCAACATAGCCGTGAGTTGATTCACCCGACTGAATTTCGGCCGTAGATTGACGAAAGTACATTTTTTTAAAAGCTATTCACCACATTTGCTCTAGATAGAATAAGTTTTTTTAGAGAGAAAAAAGAAAAATAAGAACCTTCCAGTTCTGTGGAGTTGGGGAACTAGCGCCTTGTGTTTTGGGGAGAGGGCCGGGAGTCAACCCTTCCTTTATTATCAACATCTTACAATTTTGTTTATCTCTCCGCCATTGTTTCCATTCCCTTCATCATTATACGTATCTCCTAATCCTCCTTTTCTATTTCCACTATCATCAAGAACCCTGCTAATCACCCTTCTCTGTATTATCATCGCTTTATGATCTAAATCTCCGGGATTACTATTTTTGACCGCACGGTCCATCGCCGCCGTCTCGTTAGATTTAGATTCTAAAATGATTTGGGATAATAACACATCTTGCCCTCTGGAGAAAGGTCCAGCAGCTTTATTTTGATTTTTCTCGTCTCCTTCTACAGTACAGTATTCCATATATATATTTTTTATTTTTTATTTTTGCGGAATGAATAGCGTTCTCTCGCGTCCGCTCTCTCTCTCTCTCTCTCTTCCCTCCCTTTTCGTAATTTCATGGCTAATTGAATCCCTATCTTCATCCGTATATCTTCCCTTTCTTTTCTACTTTACATCCTCATTCATTGTTTGCTCTTGTTCCCACTTATGCCTTTCCCCCTTTCTCATTACCATTTTATCGTCACTTCCTTTTCATGTTTTAATTATTCTCGTCGGCGTTTCTGTTCTCCGTCATTTCCCTTCGCCGTCGTGTTTGTTTCTCTTTCCTCTCAGTATTTTCCTTTCTCCTCGCGTTCGAAGTGCTCTCCCTCTCTCTCTTTCACGGGGGCGTGATTATGTGAGCGATACTGATTCACATTTGAACGAACGGATGGAAGAGAGCGCTTTGTAGCTCTCGTAGTTCATCTGCGAAGTCTCTCGGTTTTTATTGCTCTGGCAACTTTTTTTTTATTTTTCGTTCAGTTCACCTTTTCTTCAGGGAGCGTTCAGTTAAGTGAATATCTAAAATTGCACGTGCAGTGCTGAGTTGGTAATTGGATAAACGTTATCTTTTCCCATTGAACTTCAAATATTATTATTATTATTATTATTATTATTATTATTATTATTATTATTATTATTATTATTATTATTATTATTATTTAATCAAACACGTATGATTCACTTTTTATATTGCGCCATTGGGCACATGTTATATTTTCCTTATATTCATTGCAGAGATTATTATTATTATTATTATTATTATTATTATTATTATTATTATTATTATTATTATTATTATTATTATATAAAACTCGTAAGTTTGTCTATGAAAACTTTTTATATTACTTCATTGGCTAAATGTTATATTTTCTAGGTTCATTGCAGAGAATATTATTATTATTATTATTATTATTATTATTATTATTATTATTAAATTAAAATTATTATTATTATTATTATTAAATAAAACTTTATATTGCTTCATTACTAAATGTTTTATTTTGCTTGCATTACTAAATGTTATTATTTTATTATTATTATTATTATTATTATTATTATTATTATTATTATTATTTTATTATTATTATTATTATTATTATTATTATTATTATTATTATTATTATTATTATTATTATTAAATAAAACTCGCAAGTACCGTCTGTGATGAACTAATAACCTTTGACTTCGTTTCCACCCACCTCCTGTCCTTTGTGTACCGTCCAAATTGCATATTGCAATTCTGACTAATTGCTTTCCTTCATGACCGTATATCAAGAAATGTCAAGACTTTCAATGAGCCATCACGTGAAGACATTATTATTATTATTATTATTATTATTATTATTATTATTATTATTATTATTATTATTATTATTATTATTATTATTATTATTATTATTTTTTCATGGGGAGGGAGTGTTTATCACAGTCATCCTATTCGACTGGGTGGTTTTCATAGTGTGAGGTTCAGGTTGCATCCTACCTCTTAATTATTATTATTATTATTATTATTATTATTATTATTATTATTGTTATTATTATTATTATTATTATTATTATTATTATTATTATTATTATTATTGTTATTATTATTATTATTATTATTATTAGTGTAGTTCCCAGTTTAAGAGATTTAAACTGAAGTATATTGCTATTTAGAACAAATGGCAGACTTAAATTTGAGAATGAACCTGACCTCGCATACCCTTGTGAAGTTGATGTATCTTATTTAGACGGGCACCAGCTAATTTTTGAAGCTGCTGCATTAAAAATTCAAAATAAATAATCAAAAATATAAAAAACGACCAGTTAGAATATTCGTTGAATATTCCTGCTGTACCATTAATGGGTGCCCTTAGAATTCCATGTTTCCAAAGTCACCTGTACATTTTAATGTTTGCTCGCGAATTGCCAGTGCCATAAAACACATTAGTGATTTGTATCTATTTTCAGTAAAAGATGGACAGATTTTATGGAACCGGTTTACAGCTCATTAGTCTAAATATGGAGGGGAAATATGTAGAGCTTGTCATTTTCAGTATAAGTGTGGGTGTTTTATATATATATATATATATATATATATATATATATATATTATATATATATATATATATATATATATATAAAACTTATATATATATTTACATATATAAACATATATATAATATATATATACTTTTATTTATATATATATATATATATATATATATATGTATATATATTTATATATATAAATATATATATATATATATATATATATATTTATATTATATATATATATATATATATATATATATATATATATATATATATTTATATCTGTATGTTTGTGTGTGTAAAGTGCAATCGATATTGCATGACAGTCGTGGGTTAAGATTTGTAAATGCAAAAAAAAAAGTAATAATAAATAGTCACAAAAGTGTATGACAGAAATTCACACGCATCCATAAATCCCATTCCTAGAAAGACTCGTCTTTATTAAAAAAGTAATCAGGGAAATTTTGCGGAGGTGAAAATTTTCCCGGAAAACAATTATACATGCATGGAAGAAAGTTTATCAAAGAAACATCAAAATTGACGGATTAAAACTCTAGCTTCACCAAGGAAACACCGTTCGTGCCTAAAAATAAGAACTGAATTTATTGAAGAAACATCAAAAAGCTAAAAGAAAAAATAAGGCTGAGTTTCGAGGAAATACCACATAACAGCAAAGTGGATTAGAACCTACAAGAGAAGGATCAGTGAATGCAAGCATTGCTTGAATTGTACTACTTTCAGAATAGAGGTGTAAAGAAAACGTTATTTTTTGGTATTATATGAAGATTATTATGTATCGTAACGTATCTGACTCAGATATATCTATATCTACCTATCTATCTGTCTATATATATATATATATATATATATATATATATATATATATATATATATATATATATATATATATATATATATATATATATTTTTTTTTTTTTTTTTATTCACGTATTAGTACTTGCTTACTCGAAAGCCGGTTCGTAACACTACACAGCCTACTCATTCACGTACCATAGAGACTAATTCGTGGATCCGTTCACAAATCTACCTTTTGAGAACCTACTGTACTTCTACACTCATTTATTTCTTTGGGAATTTTTCATAAATTAGTTTTTGAGGACCTGTTTATGTATGTTATTTCTTACTCGAGATTATTATAGTTATAAAACTGCTTATTCAAGAACATCCTATATATTCGCATAGCGTATTGTTCGAGACCCTATTATTAATGTTACTTATTCGAGAACATACTTAAATTTGCATTCGAGGACAAATTCGCGTATCTTTTTATACCCATGATTGCTTATTCGAGAACCAGTTCTTAAAACTACCTAATCATTCACGAAGATTCACGAAAATACTTATTCGAAAACCAATTCGCCGAAGTAATTTTTCGTTATCGTATTTAATCACGTAGTTGCTTATACGAGATCCTATTCATAACTCTGTTGGAGAACCTAATTATTTGTGTAGTTTATTCTAGAACGTCTGCGTAAGACTAACTCGAGACCTATTTTGAATTATGGCTGCTTATTCGAGGACCAATGTATTCACGGAGCCGCTTAATCGAGAACAAATTCACATAGAGCAGCTTATTCGCCCTCCATAGTTCTTTATTCGTGATTTGTTCATAAAACTAATTATCTGGTAACTTAATTTCCTCACGAGGTTGCTTATGCAAGGCCCTAACATATAGCTATTTGCATATGAAGGTATTAGTAATAACTGTTGCTATTCTTTCACTGAATACAACCCCAAAAAAAAAAAAAAATGGTGGAAGTTGAAGAAATTCAGACCAGGTTTGATGGATAGAAGATATAGGATTTCTAAAATTTCAACAAAATATGTTCATAAAGAAGATATTACATATTTGTTTGAAGACACAGGTTTGATATGACGATATGATGTGTGTGTTCCAAATGAATACATACACACACATATATATGTATGTGTGTGTGTTATGTTTGTGTTTGTGAGTAGATGCACAAACACATCAATGGATACATGGCCATTTTCATATGTCGAATTCTGATGAGTTTTTGGAGGGAAAGTATCATTGATGTTTTCCATGTTTCCCTTCTCCGTCAATATTTTGCAATTTAGTTTAATACGCCAATATGTACATTTGCAGAGACGTGCTATATAATTCCGTTTGTCTGCCTGTTTGTACGTCTCTCTATACCCCGGTTGCAATTTAACCCGCACATCTTTTTACTGCTAGGGATTGAATCCTCTCTCTCTCTCTCTCTCTCCCTACCTATACGCCGTGGACGAAATCTAAAAAGCAAATCTATAACTTACAGGTTTGTGTCGTGAAATTCTGTTTCTCGCCTGGTTGTATCATGCTCATTCACAGAACACTATATTATATTTAGGATTTTATTTATGTGTCCCCTCTTATTCATGTTTCTGCCTAGTGTCCCCTCGCATATGTTGACACCTGTTGTACCTAAGCGTCCCCTCGTCCTTTCTGTTGTTCCCGTTGAGGTAAAACAGGGGGAGAAAAAGAAGGGGAACCGATGGAAGGAGAGGAGAAAACCGGAGGGGATGGGGATGGAAAGAGAAGAGGAGGAGGAGGAGGAGGAGGAGGTTGAGGGGAGGGGTGGGGGTGGGGAGGGGTAGGGGTGGCTTTAATACACCCTGTGATTGATTACTCGGTCGACTGTAAAGGGACAGAGCAAGTTGAAAAGGAGACGCTTTCCAGGTGTTCCCCGACGGATATGCGAGAGTGCGTAAGAGTAAATACGCCTGTTTATTCGGTGAGAAGTTTATTTTTTTATTTATATCTTTCTGCCTGTCTTCCTCTCTGCATGCACTTATATACATACATACATCATATATAAGTCTATATATATATACATACATACATACATACATATATGCATACGATTGAGGCCACAGGAATAAAGGAAGAGAAGAATGTAACGAGCGTTTTCGTGTTATTTCAACGCATTTTTATGTACAGTGCGTATGTACGTGCTTACGCACAATTACTTGTTTGTGTGTATACATATTACACATCTATGCATGTATATATATATATATATATATATATATATATATATATATATATATATATATATATATATATATATATATATGTGTGTGTGTGTGTGTGTGTGTGTGTGTGTGTGTGTGTGCATAGATGTGTAATATGTATACACATTTATATATATATATATATATATATATATATATATATATATATATATATATATATATATATATATATATATATATATATATATATGTGTGTGTGTGTGTGTGTGTGTGTGTGTGTGTGTGTGTGTGTGTGTGTGTGTATGCATGCATTTCGAGCTTCCAGATGAGTTGAGCTGATGTAGTGAATCCGATTATTGTATTCGTTTGTAAAAAGAAAAAAAAAATACCAGTAAGAAAAAATCCGCCAGACACAATAGGTTCATTGTTTATGGCTTTGCATTTGCTTTTGATCTATTTCTGTTTGACGGCGCTTAACGGATGACCTCTGCTTTAAAGGTGTGTATTATTGTGTTCCTTTTGATGCTCCGGTTAGAAAACACGCTATTTGCACGGCGTTTGTTTGTATCGGGCCGTACTGGCGATAGGTAACGTCTGGGACACTCAGTGCATCCTATGGCCTGATGGGATGGGGTAGGATGGGATGGGATAGGATGGAACAGTGCCAGTTTTTTTCCCCATTTCACTGCTTTCATTTTCTTTTAGTTTTGTTCAGTGGTTTAGTATTGAGTTTTATTTAAACCCGGTTCATTACCTCATTCAGCTTTTTTTTTTAGGTAATATTGGTTTTTTGATTTTCGGAGAATAACAAGACTCCGATTTCTTTTGCTTTTTTTACTCTTTATATATGCTTAATATTTGTTTTTGATTTATACCATTTGGTTTACTCATGGTGTATGAAATTATCGAATTTTACAAAATTTTACTTAAATTTACTATGTTCAGTGAGGCTTAACTGTTTATAAATCCGGGTTTTTCTTTTTCTTCGCGGTATTCAATGAGGGTTTTCTAAAAAAAGTGAAACGAGTTAGGACAAACCTTCGCAGGTTAGGTAGGGTGATTTACACCACTGTGAAACCTCCCTTTGTGTCGGTTATTCATAGCTTTTAAAATATGGCCGAGTTGATGTTATATTTCGCAAATCAATTGGATAAAAGTCATTCATTTAAGATATTTTAAAAATGCTTAACCTCAGTCCTTTTGCCCATGCCATTCTTGAGAAAAAACACTCGAAGAACGTGATGAAATTCCCTGAACTCGTCAAAATATTATCTATTCAGGCTCTGTCAGTATTAGAGGACAGACATGAGACCAGATAAATAGATGAGTAAAACGTGATATTAGATTTACAGCTTTTATAAAAGAGAAAAAAATGGAAATCTTCATGAGAGAAATTAAGCAAAAATGTAAAAATTCCCAGTATATGGGCTGAAAATTCAAGGAGCTAATTTAAGGCTTGTAACTGCTGTCGTTACGCAACACGAAATTTAAGTTTCATATAAGATAAATATGCAAGATAAAATCTAGCACAGAACTAGTATAAATCTTTAAGCTCTTGAAAAGCCATTTATTACTTCTAGAAGTTTCAGTTCTTGAATAGTTCTATGATAGAGCTTAAAAATATATATAAGTCATACCCAAGTGCCATTGTTATTCCAATGCATGAAAAAAAATTGTGAATTTGAAAAAAAAAATGAAAAGCATAAAGTCCAACCCAAAGGAGAACGTAACCAACTTTGCTTAAAGTTTGGCTTTATAACCAGATCTGTAAGTTGATTGTTTTTTTATGACGTAGGATGGAATCCACATTCTAAAGAGAGTTGAGACTTTGTGTCAGGTTTAAGATGTGATTATGGAGAGAGGTAGATTTACATTTTAGTATAATTGCATGTGTTGAGTTATTATCTGTTTCTCATAAGTTTTAAGATAAATCCCACGTTGCGAGAAAGTAAAACGTTGTTATAAAATGAAGCTGTGACATTTAGCATGCCAGTTCTATAGCATATATTATATATTCTAACTTGTAATTGCTGCCTTTCATGCTACAAGTTCAATGAAAGGATGCATTATACCACGATATATGATAATTGTTTGGGGTGAAATATTGGTTAATGTTGCAAGAAACTAGTGCACTTGGCCATTTACGTAAGCAGAGGATGACAGCAAAAAAAAAAAAAATATTCGGAACAAAATCTTTTGGAAAAAATAAACCCGGTTGTCCTTCATTCTTTTCCTTTCGCAAAATGACCTCGAAGAAGCTTTACCTAAATGCTTTCAACCAGGAAACTTTTTCTTTTTCCTGTACCGTAAAGTAAAATTCTGTAATTTTAGTGAAAAGCTTCGATAAAAGGTGTTATTTTTTATTACCCGGTGGTTAGTATGCAACCCGACCTATTCATTCTTTTACGCGTATGAAGTTTCGTCGTAATGAACTTAGATTTTGGCAGCCTAAATTTGGATCCATCCAAGTTTTAGGCCTATCTGAAAGAGGGGGGACGAGTAGGGAGAGTTATTTGATTTGAGGGAACTCGGCTTTTTTTTTTTTTTTTTTGAAAGAGAGGTTAATGAGATGTTAAATGATAATAGGGTGCGAAATGGCCAGGTTGATCGCTTTTACGGGACTGAAAATAATGGAAGAATGAAATGAATCGGAAAAGTGTCATTCTCTTCAAGAAAAGGGAAAATGAAAGAAACGTAGATTGATTGATTTGAAGTCACAAAATGGCGTTACGGTTATCGTTTCATCGACATAAAAAATATGTTAATTTCCTGGTATAATCAGTAACAATGTATTCTTATAAATTTTCCGTAAGAAAATTCTTACAGGTTATACATGTCCGTAAATGGTCCCTTACATTTGAACATTTCATTTGTGTATATGTGACATATCTATATATATATGTGTGCTTGTATGTATGTATATGTGAGAGAGAGAGAGAGAGAGAGAGAGAGAGAGAGAGAGAGAGAGAGAGAGAGAGAGAGAGAGAGAGGAACCGTCTCAAGGCCAAGTTTACGTAACTGAAATCGTCTGCTGGATATATCTTCTTGTGATCAAGAATCATTTTTATGAATTTTTAGATTATTATGCTAATTTAGTATTTTATTATACCATGTAAAATGGCAGACATTTTTTCCCCTTCGTTCCATTATTTCACCTATTTATTTTTAAGTACCCACATTGCGGAATAAGAACGAAATTTTTGTGGAAGTGCTGTCGATGTAAATTGAGGATAATGAATACATTTTTTTTTCGGATATGCCACTGAGGCAGGCATCAGATACGCCAGGTAAGTGGACGTATTAAAAATGTAAATTTGCAACTTGCAATGCCGTGGTGTCTTTGCTATCACCGTTTCATTGGGCATTTCACTTTTACATTATGATGAGCAGTTTGCGCTAAATATTTTGATAAGAATAGCTCACATGTCGTGATAAGTAGTTTACTATTTTTATTTTGATAAGTTTATTTCTCGCATCGTGAGTTACTTGTACTATGTAGAAAATATTTTTATTTCATTGTTTTGATAAAGGGATATTTATGGTGTGTTGAAAAGGGTTTTCCTGTTGATTTGATGAGGAGTTTACCTGTGAAGTTTTGATAATTGGAATTCCTGTGTCATATTGACGATGTGTTTACCTCGTACTAATTTGATAACAAATTTCTGAGGTTTTCCTTATATTCGATAATTATTGAACATGTGTCTTAACGTGCAAAGATAGATGTCGATAAACATATCCCATTGTATTCAAAATAAACCCGATATAATAGCATGTTGTACTATAGCCTGTAATGCTCTTAAGAGGAGAATGATTCCTGAAAAAAGACCCTCTCAGTTCCTCCCCCCCTTTTTTTTCGTTCTTTTTTTTCTCTCTCACACGTAATATGCCCCACATACTGTGGCTTCAAGTCTTCTCTCTCGTTATGGCGAACTTAGGGCCAACGTAATTGACTGAAAAGGAGACGCCATCTCTCTCTATTTCTTTCAGTCACCTCCGTGTGTTCAGAAACCCAAGCCTCGACTCCCCCCCCCACCCCTTCCCCTTCCTCTTCCCCTTCCCAAGCGCCAAGGGCGAGCATAACAAGCGACAAGTATGAGGCGGCCTGCTCCATCTCCAATCTTCTTCTCCCTCCCCCTTCCATCCACCTTTTCTCTCTCTCTCTCTCTCTCTCTCTCTCTCTCTCTCTCTCTCTCTCTCTGTTCTACTTAGCGATGGATCCTTTAAATGGGGGGTGGTATTTTGGGGGAGGGGTATAGAAGAGTAGGTAGGGCTCTTGAATTCTGGAGAATGGAAGGGAGTTGGGGAAGGAGCCGAGGAGGGGATTTAAGAAAAGGCAGAAAAGATCGTTCCCCCCTCCCTACCCTTTCTCCCCCCCCCTTCCCAATCCACCCCTGCCTCCTTTTAGCTTCCCATTGCTTTGATGGTTCGGGAGGAGATGTCAATCTGGACCTGATTAAATTTTACCTTGGCCTTTTTTTTTATTTTTATTTCTCTCAGATTTTACTTCTTTTTTTCATCCCTTCGCATCTCTGCTCATTCTGCTCTTTTCCCCCTCCTCTTCCCCTTACCCCTCCCCCCTCCAGCTTGTCTTGTGTTGTTATTTCACCTTCCCTATGGATTACCGTCGTGATGTTTTCAGCACGGGAGATCGTTATTATTTTGAACATTGTTATTTTTGAGCCAAAGAAGTTATTACTAAAAGCTGTGGCGTTATTTTATTTTTGTGCCGTTATTATGAGGTGTTGATTAGTTTGGTAACGTTATGTTGAGACCTATATGATGAGACTTAACTTGTTCGCTGATTGCCTGACCCATTTACAGCGCAAGGAGAAAGCATTTTGGTGACCTCGCCTAGTCCTTTATAGTCCACCAAATCTAAGTAAACATTCGGTGGTCTGGGATGGCTATGAACCGGTAGACATCCTTACCCACAAAATTGTGAAGTCTGAGACTATAAGGAAGGCAGATCTGGATAGTATCGCTAAAGACGAATATAATATTCAGCACATATATTACCCTTTTCCTCAACTGGAGTAACTTGGTCGTCATCCCCCCCCACCCCGTTGTTGAATTTGATCACTGGCAAAATCGAATAGTAAAAAATTTTGAGTTTTTGGGAGAAACAAAGCCCCATAGTAGTTACGGCATATGGCAGCACAACCCAAGACTTCAGTGTATGGCTACTCTTTCAAAGACTACAGAAAATGGCCACCCACACCAAGACTTCAGACGTATGGCTCCGAAGCCAAGCCAATGTTTCGAAATCCAGGAATTCCGTCTCACTTTCTTTACTTTATAAGGAACATAGCAAAGAACATTAGATTTCGTGAAGACACTTCATTTATCCAGAAGTCTCGCTCCGTTTTTCGCTGGACATTTTATGATGGAAGAAAGTCAAGAGATTCTTATTCCTCTTGTTATTTTTCTTGTGTGGTGGGGTTGTTGTCAGATCAGAATCTATAAATGTTCTGTTTCTGTTGGTATGGGAAAGTTCAGAGGTCTACACCAGGCCTCTTATCCCCTTAAACACCTTACCACCCTTCGGGGCTGCTTTTGAGTAAGGACCTGTACTGGCATAAGAATGGATTAATTTAGCATAATCAACCAACCTTTCATATTTCATTTTAGCCAAGAAGCCGGCGAACTTTTTCCATTTTTGTTTTTTTTCTCAGTTGGGGTCACTATTATTGCTTGGATTTCCCAAGACCAGGGCTTATCTAGTGGATTTATTATTTTAAAATTATGTAGTCTCTTTGTAAATAAGTATGGGTATTAGAAAATTCAAATCAGCAAATCAACTTTGTACTTATATCAGACTAGCTCCAGAAAACATGCTCAGTGCTATTATAATAGGATGCTATTGTAAAGCTTTCAGCGATGCGAGGCATTTTTTATTTATTTATTTCTTTTAATAGAGGTTCTCTTTGCTGCAAGTTTTGGCGAGCTTAAACAGCTAGAACTAGAGACGAAATAATAACAATGCTGCTCTTTGACGAAACCAGCCAAAAGCAAGAGGGGTCGACTAGAAAAAGTCATCTGCAGTGAATCACCCTGAGCTCGGAGTCCCCAAGTTGACTTGCTGTATTTTGCCGCATGAATTGTCCGGAACAAAAAGAATGAACCGTGGTCTTTGATCTTTGTTAAAACCACATAACATCCAATTGTGACTCAATGCCATTAGCGATGTTTCATGTTGGTGCTCTCACCTGGAAAATTATGAAAAAAGGAAGTAAGCAATTTAGCCTGTGTAAACATTATACTAATTGCATGCATATATGATATTAACATAAATCCCGTAATGCTCTCATGTTGAACTCTAATCCAGCGCTGAATCGGCTTTTCATCGAAATTCTAATGATGAATGAAATGTAGTCTGTTCAGATTGACATTTTGCTCAATACAACGAACGTGCTCTGTGTAGTGGTCCATCGCCAAAAAAAAAAAAATAAATAAATAAATAAAAAGCAAGGGAAGCTACTTTTAAAATCAGCGTACTCTCTCTCTCTCTCTCTCTCTCTCTCTCTCTCTCTCTCTCTCTCTCTCTCTCTCTCTCTCCGATTCACATCCGTTAAGCTTTCTTAACCTTTAATTTAATTTTTTTTTAGCCACATTTAAGTGAAAATAATATCGGTATTGTAATTTCGAGAATTGAAAATTGTATATATGAATTTACCTCTGGAGTACTAGGAAGTGTATGTAAATAATAAATAATGGGAACTTTCAATAAACATTCGGATTTATTCCTCCCACCTGTTGAAGTATTGGTTCTGTTCTCCAAAATGAATGTTGAGGTTATTTAGATTTGATAGAAAAACAGGGGCGACTTAGTTTTCTAAAGATGAATAATTTGTCAATGTTTTTCCTCATTGGTGTGCTTTTAATTGCTATATTTGCTATAATCTGAGTGAATAGTGTATTCATTTGTGTTTTGTTGTTAGGTTTCGTGTTTTTCAGAAACGTTTGTCTGATATTTTTAATATTTCAACCCCCAACACACCTTGTGTTTGAAATGGTAGATCATGGCAAGACTGCAGGATGTAGCATCATTATCATCTGTAGATGATAGTGATGCTATATGATGATATGATGAGGTCCAGCTAATTCGTGAGTGTATTCCCCTTTCCAGATGAATCGTGTCGAGAAAACATGTTATTACTACCACTACTATTACTGCTTTTACTATCACTACCGATGATGGTGATGTTGATTGATGATTGCCAACATTCCACAGTACACAGTATTTCGCCAACAAACCCGCATCTAATCCCTTGGTTATATGTATATAAAAATATATATATATATATATATATATATATATATATATATATATATATATATGTAGAAATATTATTCTATATATATGTATATATATATATATATATATATATATATATATATATTATATATATATATATATATATATATATATATATATATAAATATTATTATATATATATATATATATATATATATATATATATATATGTAGAAATATTATTATATATATATATATATATATATATATATATATATATATATATATATATATATATATATATATATATATATATATATATATATATATATATATATATATATATACTAATGCTATCCTATATCCCCACTAATGCCCCCTGCCCCAGCCCCAGCCCGCAATATCTCCAGCGCGTCGAGATAAAGGCCTCTCGCAGTTCATATATAAAAGGACCATTTCTTCCAGTGCTTCCATCCTCGTGCCATTTGTCAGAGTCACCACCAAAACGAATCCAGTGATGATAGCAATCAGAAACAGACAATAACATAGTTTCCTTTTCCTAGTGGAGGTTTTGTTGGGTGGAAGGGGGTTTATTGTGGTGGTGAGGGGGTTGGGGGGGAGAGGAAGCGTGGGCTGTTTATAGCGGAAGGTGCATCCTTTCGTTTGTAAGTGCACTTTCGAAATGTTCGTTTTTAATGTAGATTCAGATGCTAATTATTTTCTGGGAATTATGGACTTTTAACATTTTTGTAATGCGCATGCGCATTATATATCGTTATTCGTGCATTGCCCAATAATAGATGAGTAGTGGAACTTCGTTCTTCATAAGACGTATCCAGTAATTTTGGAAAAACAGAAAGCTTGAACTTCCTTTCGTTATTGCATAATTGAAAGACCTTGGTTCGATCCTGATGTAAGTCAGAAATTTATTTCTGTTCCACACGTGATTGTGTGTTGATTATTTCTATCCTATTCACTCGGAGGGATAATTCGAATGAAATGCTGTCAGTTGTCATTGCTGATATATATAATATATATATATATATATATATATATATATATATATATATATATATATATATATATATAGTGTGTGTGTATAAATAATATATATATATATATATATATATATATATATATATATATATATATATATATATATATATATATTTATTCAGCTTTAGTCTCTGTCTTATATAGCGATTGAGTACATATCGTATAACACTTCCGCTTACGTCCACTGCACACTAGAGTAGCGAGATTGGTAACCTAGAGGCTACAGATAACCTATTCTTATTTTCTTGGAGTCATCTTTGTTAAATCTATCAGTCTTGGTTGTCCTACTTCTTGGTTTTCTTTGCATTTGAAACCTTTGATATTTTTCTAAGATTGTTGTGGTCCCTTCATCCTTCTGCGCTGCCTGCCACGTAATATTATTATTCATCATGTCATAGATTATCGTCGTTTTTATTTATTTTTCAACTTTTTTCGATGATGAGTCTTATTATGTAACTCGGAAAATTCCGTAAGGGAATACCTAAACTCTCTCTCTCTCTCTCTCTCTCTCTCTCTCTCTCTCTCTCTCTCTCTCTCTCTCTCTCTCTCTCTCCTCCCAGATTTGATCCCAAACTTAATGTAGTCTTCAAAATCTAATGCAAAGAAAGCTCTCCGGACACATGTAATTGAAAGCCATTCAATTTTGCCGAATATTGTCTGTATTAATCTCATGATTTTTTTTTTATTTAATGATATGAAAGGCATTTTAAAGTTTGCAAATAAACATACAAAAAATAAATAAAAACGTATAACACCATAATTAAATGAAAACAAAGTGGATCATAGTAATTCCCAGTAGCTGAGCCTTACTAAAATCTATCTCTGGGGGAACTGTATCTCCGCTTATAAAGGATCCTCTTTTTCTACATCCTATTAGGCTTAGCCAGAGGAGAACCTGCCTTCACCACTCCGTTCCTCGTTCCCTCTGTATTCCCCTCCACGCCACAAACACACACACGGGGTATTGTTGCTGATATACCACTCTTGTTCTCCGTGGAGGGTTGGATTCCCCACCGGAGGGACTCGACTCTTAATCAAGCCTCAGGTAACATGATACAGATCAGTCGATGCCACTCCGCGTGGGGGAGGGGACGGGAGGGAACTACTATGCCGATACACACGTCTCTCTCTCTCTCTCTCTCTCTCTCTCTCTCTCTCTCTCTCTCTCTCCCCTGCGCAGTTCTTGTTTTCGTGTAGTGTTTCTCCCCAGTTTGAAGTAATTATCATCATCCCCCTGATAATGTTGCTTTTCGTATTGTTTCTTTCCAGTTTTGCAAGCTAGCTGCTTCGATCCTCCTCTTCCCCACCCCCTTTCTCCATTTTCAAAAGTATGTTTTTCCATTGTGCTTATTGGACATTTTTGATAAGAGATTTTTTCATATATATAAATCTATCGTTTTTGGATTTATGTCACGAATTAATGTCAAGTTGATTTTTACATGAGAAATATATCATGGGTTGTTGTTTTGGGGACCAGCAGTCCGACGTGTTCCAGGGCTGCCTCTACGAGATATTGATCCCCGTTAATTTGACGTTATTCATTTTGCCCCTAATAGCATCCCTTAGTCAGGAGCGGTTTGCTTTTTTAGAACTTGGCCGACTAAGTACACACTATATTAAAACAGTTTCTTTATCTACCTTTCAGAGGTACATACTGTATATACATATATATATATATATATATATATATATATATATGTGTGTGTGTGTGTGTGTGCGCTCGCGCCTGCTAATGATAACTTCCTGTCATGGCCGGCCACTGTTGCAGTAGGTCGACGCTTAGTCCTTTCAGCTACAAATGAAATAAAAAAAGTGGAATAACCAGATATGCAACTGCAAATGTAAGGCATCGTGGTGGGGGCACCACTGACAATAATTTCACCCCATCCACAGTTTCACCCCATCCACGCTCCACCAGCAGTGAGAGAGGACGTATCCCCAAGGGAGGGGGTTTTTGTCTGCATCTACTTTCAGCCAATACTGATTACTTATAATGTGGAAATCACCTCGGGGTCTTTAGGGAAGCTGATTAAATGTGTCCACTCACTGGTTGGGGTAAAATCATAGTGATGCAGTGGTGCTTGCCTTCCTTACTGGCCTAAAATGGAAAACTGCAGTATCTGCAAAATTTTCGAAATTGAGATGTGCCACCTATTGGGCTCGTGAAACACTAGTACAGAAGTTGGTGCAGTTTTAGAATGATTCTTCAGTGCTTTCCTCGATTATTTAGGGGGGTCCCATTTGCAGTATCTGCTAAATCAGTAGTAAGGCAAGGGAGTAGCTACCATTTTTCTCAGTTTTGTATTTTTGCAGATACTGCGGTCTTCCATTTTAGGGCAGCATACCTTGCATATGCCGTTGCATATTTTTAACTATTTATATTTATTTATGTATTATTATTTATTCGTTTTTTGTTTGTCTTTCAATTATCTATCCATTATTTACTTATTTTTATTCAGTTACTTTTTATTTATAATTGTTCTTCTCCTGCTGCATCTTTGGTCGACAGTTCGAATCCTCTAGAAAGAAAGGTTATCGTTAGAATCTATTTTCAGACTTAATTACGTTTAAAAAAGCAGGAGTAAAAAAAGAACTGCCTCTATGTTACGGTAGATGATATCTGCAGTATATAGCATTAGAAATCGAGTTGAGCATTAAATTTTACAGACAGTTCTGAGTGATCAGTAGGGTTTTGTCTGTAATGATTTTCATGGCCATAATACTATGTATATTTGATCGTTGATAAGTGTTTCGCAAAAATTTTCGTATCGGAGTTTTATCAAATGCATGAAATGTATTAATCACAAAGTTGTAGTTCAAGATATCCGTTATTCCAAACAATAGTTGTTGCAGGTATTTCCGATTGTTTCTCTTTCCAAGAAGTCATAGGTCAGATAGAAACTCTGTGTCCATTAGGGCGAATGTTTGGTATGCTTCAGTAAGTATAGATAATTTTGCGTGTGGCAAGCTGTGTTCAATTAATCAGGAGCCTGCGTACATATGTGTGAACACAGTTTCTAAATATTGTTTGTGAGCACTTGTGTTTATTGTTTGTGTGTGGGTATTTTCATATATATCCACATAAGCTATATATATGTACGTATATATATGTATATATATACATATATATGTGTATATATATGCATATATAGGTATGTATAAGTATATATACATACATATAGGTTTATATATGCGTGTATGTACATATATATATACATATACATACATACATACATACATACATACATATATATATATATATATATATATATATATATATATATATATAGAGAGAGAGAGAGAGAGAGAGAGAGAGAGAGAGAGAGAGAGAGAGAGAGAGAGAGAGAGAGAGAGAGAAAAGTTTGCTTATAAGGATGCATATGAAAATACTCACACACACAAGCATATACATATACACCTTATCTGGAGAAATAAATCCCAAGCGTACTGGAGAGAGGCACATTACGCCCTTCACTCAAGTTATCCCTCACCTCCCTGCTTTCATTTGCAGCGGAAGACTACCGTTGTCATTACACGTCACAGACATTCTTCCTGTTGTCTTTTCCCAAGGCCTGGTTGCAAGCGGAGCCGAGAGATAAGAGAGGAATCAAATAAAAAAGATGAGAGAAGGAGAGCAATCATCGTCCAGATGTCCTCGCGGGTAAAAGGATAGGTGTCACGAGGAATGGGAGGGGAAGGGGGGGAAGGGAAGGTTCTTGGGATTATTTATCACCTTTAGGCTCAGGTAAAAGACCCTTAGAGCTACATGACACGCCCACTTTTTCCCCCCCTCTTCTCTTTTTCCTATCTCTTGTCCCACTTTTGAAGATCCGAAGACAAATTGCGAGGGGGGGGGGAGCCCCTCGAGAGAAAATGGAATGTTAAAAAAAAAAAAAAACCGAGTGGAAAACGGGAGAGAAATTGGAAATATGTTTATATTCTAATTATGAATGGGAGATTTGCTCGCTCAGTTGTTAACGGATACAATCCTTTGTGGTGTCTTTGTCGGGGACAGACGACAAAAGATGACAGCGATGAATGGAGTATGATTTTTCCGCGGATGGAATTTGATGACCTGAAGATTAACTGCCTCCATACATTTTCTATTTAGATATGGATAATGAGAGAGAGAGAGAGAGAGAGAGAGAGAGAGAGAGAGAGAGAGAGAGAGAGAGAGAGAGAGAGAGAGAGAGAGAGAATCAGTCCTATCAAGAAAATTAAATGTAGTGAATTTATACTTTGTTAATTAAAGAAGTAACATTGGCAATTAATATTAATTAAAGAAGTAACATTGGTAATTTACAGGAAACTATTGCTGCTCTTGTCAATACACCAACCAGTTAAATAGGCCACATAGAGAAAATTGAGTCCCTCTTCCCTGGATGCAATCCACATAAACACAGCAATTGTTGCTATTCTTCAAAGTATCGTAACTGGAAGCTATGTAGTTTGCAAAAGAAGGTGCGACGAATTTTGCTGCAGTGGAAAATTGATTTTACCAGAAGTATGCAAAATATAGTGATTGTCGACGTGATGGTAAACACTATAGTTACGGATCAGTTTTACTAGAAGTATGTAAAACTTACTGATTGTATATAAGTTCATTCTGTTGATATACCTAAGATGCCAGAGAGTAATTGAAGAGAAGAGCCTTAAGCCAAATGAAATCATAGGTCAGGTGAAAAGTTTCCGTGAGTTAACTACAGGTTCTCTGAATGTTTAAGTAAACACACACCCAGTGAAAGCTTTTAAAGATTGTAATCAATGTTGGGAGGACAATTTTCAGAACATCTTCCTTAACACACAGGAGAGAATACGATAGCTATTTGAAAAGCTTTTCTTTTTCTTTTGTTAGACACTTAGGAGCTGAAGCATTGGTGATAATGCTAAGATAATAAATGTAGAATTGCGACTCTTCCTAAGACTACGAATTTGTAAAGAAATGATAAATTCTGAAAAAGTGAAAAAGAAAAAAAAATAATATTTGCCCGTACCATTTTTACAACTGAACCAAAACTAACATCAGAGTGAAATTCTCATGATTAGGATATACTCTTATTTCTCTAATTTGGGTTTTGTTTTAACAGAAAATAAATGGTAAATGTTGGGGAAGTTATGATTATGAAAACATTTTTGGTTGTGGTCGGGAAGAGAAATTTTTTTTTTGTAATGATGTTCCTATCCATTATTTACAATTCAGATATGTATTTTAACGTTTTAGCAGTTTCGTATGTAATTTGGTTATTCCACAATTTTAAAATCTTTACGAGTATAATTAACACGTTTTAATGTGCGCTTCTAGTATATTTTTGTATATTTCTGTGTATCATGGATGGTGAGAAACTGTACTTAGATGATTATGACTATATATATATATATATAATATATATATATATATATATATATATATATATATATATATATATATATATATATATATATATATAAATATATGTATGCATATATATGTATGTATAAATTATGTGTGTATGCATATATATATATATATATATATATATATATATATATATATATATATATATATATATATATATATATATATATATATATATATATAGTTTCTTTATATTTATATAAGTACATTCTTTCATGTCTCAAGTTTGGAGCAGACTTTTTCTGGGAAACATTTATGTGAACGCGTTTCCTTTCATTCAAGTGACATTTCACCGAGCCTTCAATGCTTACCCTTCTTATTTTTCCCGACATCTGAGGAATTCCGGAACAGATGCAAAAATTCATTCCTTTCCATTTTATGTAGTGCAGTTTGTCGAAGGCCGCCGCCGTCGTCATTCTCTTTGACTTGCAAAAGGAGGAGCCTCGTAGCGCAAACAGGATGCTTCGACGTGAAAAAGGAAGAAAAAAAAAACACGTTTAGGGAAAAAAAAAAAACTCGCTCTTTCAGAGTAAAACTTTCTACCCTCAAAGCACGTTGTCAAGCAGAACAATGGCTATTGTAATCACATTTTGCTCTCTCCTGAACATTTTCTTTCGCGAGTTCTCCGATCGCAAGTTTGTGTGTGTGTGTGTGTGTGTGTGTATGTGTCTGCGAGCGTCTGTTTGTCGTTTTGGAGTTGATGCATTGATGTGCGTCCTTGTTATAACTTCCTTTCCATCCCGCCGTGAGTTTTGCATACTGTATAATCCCGGACTTCGCGAGTGATGGCGCGAACTTTTTTTTTAATATTTTTTTTTTTTTTTTGTCGCCTGTATTTTATTTATTTCTCTCGCCCGGTAAACCTACAAGTCGCAAGGAAGCATAAAGTTGCCCAGCTGAGATGTACTAAAAAAAAAAAAAAAGAAAGGGGGGAAAAAACAGGAGTAGAATACAAAATTAGCTTTCTAATGAGCTGTAAAATATATTCATTGCTAAGTTAACGGTTCACTGGTTCGAACGTGATGCTTCATTAGCATACACTTGATAGCTAAGTTGATGCTCCGCTGGTTCAAAGATAATAGTTCATTGACGAAAGAGGGAACGGTTCTTTTCGCCATAAAGTTTCCAAATTGAGATATATGTTTGGACTCTATTTCTAGTTTCGTCTCTGACCTTAAAGTTGCCCTTTGCTCTGGGCGTTGTTCGTTTGTGCTTGTGCTTGTGATTTCTGTGACGCTTCCTGATTTATTTCACTTATTTGTTCATCAGTTTATTGCTGTTCTTTTTTGTTGATACTTTGTTCCAGTAAAATTTGTGAGTCTTCTTAGTGGGGTGTGCCGCCAGTGAACCTTATGCATTGCACTGTAGGCATTACATAAGGTTCTTTGCAGCGTCCCTTCGGCTCCTAGCTGCAACTCATTTCATTCCTTTTACTATACCTCCGTTCATATTCTCTTTCCTCCATCTTACTTTCCACCCTCTCTTTACAATTGTTTCAACATTATTTTCAGTGCTGAATGACCTCATATTTCCCAGTGCTTGGCCTGTGGCCTAAATTTTATATTCAGTTCAATTTATATTCAGTAAAACTTGTTTCTTTCCATTGATTAGACTAATGATTATAATGTCAGTTGCCAAAATGCCCAGAAACCTATTTAATAAAGTTTATAATGTCAGTTGCCAAAATGCCCAGAAACCTATTTAACTCTAGCTGTTATGATTTCAGTGCGAAAGAGCCTCCGTAGGTGGGTGGTACCGTCAGTGCACCTCATGCTGTGCACTGTGGGCATTACTTAAGGCTCTTTGCAGCATCCTTCGGCCCCTAGATGCAGCCCCTTTCATCTCTTTTACTGTACCTCCTTTCGCATTCTTTCTTCCATCTTACTTTCCACCTTCTCCTAACAGTTGAGTAGTATTGCAACTGCACCTTTCAAACCTTTTGCTGTCAGTTTCGGTTTCAGCGCCGAATGACCTTATTGGTCCCAGTGCTTGGCCCTTGGCTTAAATTCTATATTCAGTTCAGTATGAACGAGTCGTGAGGTTCTTCACAAATGTCATGCATTGCCGATATAGCAACGTGAGACTGGTAGTTCTGATGTAGTTACCTTTGGTATGTGACATAGACAGTTAACGATGCACCCGTCTCAAAGAATAAAACAAATGAAAAATGCGCCGAAGTTTCCTTCGGCGCAATCGAGTTTTCTGTACGGCGTATAATGCTGTATGAAACTCCCAGCCACGACCCATGAAACTCTCAGCCGTGGCCCCTGAAACTTTCAGCCACGGCCGGGTGGTGGCCTGTGTTGTTGGCACCTATAGCCGTGCCAGACGCACGATTATGGCTAACTTTAACCGTAAATAAAATAAAAACTACTGATTGTAGAGGGCTGCAATTTGGTATGTTTGATGATTGGAGGGTGGATGATCAACATACCAATTTGCAGCCCTCTAGCCTCGGTAGTTTTTAAGATCTGAGGTCGGAAAGACAAATAGCTATCTCAATAGTTTTCTTTTACAGAAAACAGAAAAAATGGAAACAGACTCTCTGTTGTCTTTCATGCTTCCATCTTCATTGTCTGGAAGTAACAGTTGATATTAGGAGTGTGTTAATAGAGAGAGAGAGAGAGAGAGAGAGAGAGAGAGAGAGCTTATTGCTTAAGTAGTGTATTTGTTTATCTAAAGTATGTTTTCATGTGTTTTCTTGCATTATTTTTTCTTTTCTATTTATATACTTCCTCAGAGTCACTTTTCGTTTTACTAATATTTACAGTAATTTATTTTCTCTGTTATTTCCTTTTTTTT
This sequence comes from Macrobrachium rosenbergii, assembly GCF_040412425.1. Lineage (NCBI taxonomy): Eukaryota > Metazoa > Arthropoda > Malacostraca > Decapoda > Palaemonidae > Macrobrachium > Macrobrachium rosenbergii. The sequence continues at coordinate 52,638,104 of NC_089754.1, forward strand.
ACATTTCATGGCACGATGCACTTTTCGTAAATAGACATAAAAGAGATTGTCATATTGCATTCATGTTCAGAACACTTGAAAGCTGAATGTCATGCATTCCCTGTTTTATTATTATTTTTTTTAAACTTATGCTTGTGTATTTTAGCTGCCATTTTCATCGTAATCGGATTAAAGCTGACAAGTTCTCTCTCTCTCTCTCTCTCTCTCTCTCTCTCTCTCTCTCTCTCTCTCTCTCTCTCTCTCTCTCTCTCTTTATTAAATGTCTGCATGATGAAGCCTGCTTACAACAATAATAATCTTTTTTTCCAATTTTGTTAATGAGCTTCCAAACTCTTTCGGGCTAAACTTTTCACCGTTATTGGTTTATTTTTATCACGATTTTTGCCTGTGCGGGCTCTTCAGAACCTTCATCTCTTTTGTTATTTCATTGACACTTCCTTCAATCCGGTCTATCCACGTCAATTATTTCCGGCTGCAACTTTTCCTTGCAAAAAAAGGGGGGGAAAAAGATCGAAACTTTAGCAACTTTTTTTATATTTTTTTTTACCGAGGAGCAACATTTTTTTTTTTTTTTTGAGGAGCAACTTTTTTTTTTTTTTTTTTTTTTTTTTTTTTTTTTTTTTTTTTTGCCGAGGAAAAGGGGAACACTTGCTTGCTTCGTTTCTACGAGACCTCGAAACCTCCATTGACGTCTTGGTCAAATGGGAAAGAATGAGGTGGGTGTTTTTACGAATTCGGATTTGTTACTCTCTCTCTCTCTCTCTCTCTCTCTCTCTCTCTCTCTCTCTCTCTCTCTCTCTCTCTCTCTCTCTCTCTCTCTCTCTCTCTCTCTCGTTAAGCCTTGGATAAGTATTTTTAAGGAAATCTCTCTCTCACTATTTCTGATTCTCTCTCTGTTTTGTAGCATTTAGGCCATGGAGAGGCTTCTCTCTCTCTCTCTCTCTCTCTCTCTCTCTCTCTCTCTCTCTCTCTCTCTCTCTCTCTCTCTCTCTCTCTCTCTCTCCTCGGTGACTCTGACGGTAACCTCAGAAAAATTGAAATAACTTTTACTTGTAATCGGGTTGCTGATTTTTTAAAAAATATTTATAGTAATCATACTGTACACAGTAAAAACATTATTATTATTATTATTATTATTATTATTATTATTATTATTATTATTATTATTATTATTATTATTATTATTATTATTAAAGATTTGTGTACTTTATTAAGGAACATGTACAGAACTTCTACTGTGTAGAATACTTGTATATGAAAGGAAGATGAATTGAGACAGAGAGCCAGAATGTTGAAAGATTTATTACATTGTTTTTGGTAGTTGAGTGATATTTTAGCTGGTAATATTTGTGGTATTTTTTGCTATTTTCGCACCCAACAGGCTATTTGCTCGATTTTAGCAAATAAAAAAATTTTTTGTTTCTATAAGTAATTTGTAAGAAGCTATGTTGTTAAAAAACGGTAATTTAACTTCAGGGATAAAATTCTTTTTATTACGATTCATTGGTCAATAATTTTTATAAACGTCTCCGCCGCCCCAGTTTTTCATTTGCCGACGCTGTAACTTTTCCAGATTCGTCAGTCCTTTTCAGAATCTTTCATCATTTTCAGACTGCTTATTTTTTCGCCATGGCCTTTTTCTGACTCATTTTAGCTTTCTGTAAAGAAAAATATTGTGCCGGCTTTGTCTATCCGTCTGCACTTTTTTCTGTCCGCACTTTTTCTATCCGCCCCTCAGATCTTAAAAACTACTGAGGCTGGAGGGCTGTAAATTGATATGTTGATCATCCACCCTCCAGTCATCAGACATAGCAAATTGCAACCGTCTAGCCTCAGTAGTTTTTATTTTACTTAAGGTTAAAGTTAGCCTTGATGGTGCGTCTGGCAACGATATAGGCTATGCCACCATCGGGCCGTGGTTAAAGTTTCATGGGTCGCGGCTCATACAGCGTTATACCGAGACCACCGAAAGATAGATCTATTTTCGGTGGCCTTGATTATACGCTGTAGCGGCTGTGCAGAAAACTCGATTGCACCGAAGAAACTTGGGCGCATTTTTTTTTTTTACTTTTTTTATTTATTTCTGCTCATGCAGACTCCATTATTTTGAGCCCCGCCCATCCTTTTCAAATTCCTTCACCCTTCTCAGAAGGCCTCATCCTTTTCAGCCTCTTGTATCCTTTCCTGAAGTCCACATCCTTTTCAGAATCCTTTATCCTTTCCAGAACGCCTCATCTTTTCCAGACTCTTTCACCCTTCACAGAAGGCCTCATCCTTTCCAAATTCCTTTAACCTTCTCAGACTCAGAAGACCTCTTCCTTTTCAAACCCCTCAAAGCTTCTTAGAAGAGCCCATCCTTTTCAGACGCCATCACCCTTCTCGAAAGCCTTCAGCCCTTCATAGAAGGCCCTCTTTTCAGACTTCTTCACCGTCTCAGGAGGGTTCATCCTTTTCAGAATTTTTTTTCCCGGCCGAAAAACTGTGCGGTTAAAGATCGTAATTGCAACCTTTCAGGGCTGTTTGCTAGAGGAAATAGCAGTTAATTAGCGAATTCCGCGGACTTTATTCCTTTATGAAGTTTGCAATATTTGGGGAAAACGTACCTATCTCCTTTCTTATTTGGTCTTTAGGTCACTTGTTCTTTATCGAACATTATTAAAATCATTGAAGAATTTCCACACGTAACATTTAGTAGAGGTTGTATTGAAAACTTTTTTATTTATATTTTTTGTTCGTTGTAGATGTGGAATTTTGTTTTATTGATTTTACGTGTGCGCAGAGTCATGCGCTTCTTTAAGGGTGTGCATTTGAATTTTTTTATGAAATTGACTGTATATCTTTACTTATTTATTTGTTACTGAGATTTTTTTAAAATTTAAAAGCCTTGTTGTCATATGGGGCCGGTGATAGATAGTATTTGAATATGATGCAAATGACAAATATATGCCAGGTTGCTGAAAGAAATCATTGTCTTATTATCTAGGCAGCACAAAGGTCTGTTCAAAATTGAATGAAACACTATACCTGAGAAAGGAATATAGTAATGCTGATCATGACAGACAGGCGGCGTTGAAGGTGTATCTTCATTTGCTTATAATTTTAAAACAAAATTGCAATCTTTGCTACTGCATTTAGATCATACATCCTTGATAATTTCCCAAAGGAAAGTTGATGCTTTGTGAAGCATATGAGTGTATGTATGTTAGTGAGTGTATAAAAACATTGTGTGACAGTGTGGCTGTCGTATATAAATTTAATCACGTACTTGACTTTCAAGGATATGTATATCTTTTGAGATAGGGCGTAAAGTTAATTACGTCAAAAGATGAAATTTTATTTTCACCCTTGAAAGAATTTAGCACAGCCTCAGCTTTTCTTTATATATACTCTCCCAACATTATGGCATCAAACTAAATTCGGAAGATCAGTCCCTCGGTCAAAGTGAAACGGATGCAAATGATATTCGCGAGACTTGGTAAAAAAAAAAGCGCGAGATATCTTTATGAGGTTCCTGATGAGAAGAAGAGAAGTAAGGAGGTCAGGAGGGGGAAGAGGGAAGGGAATCGAGTTCTCCGCGGATTTTATGGATTTTGAGGAGACGCTCACTGTTAGCGGGAGAGATGGCGGAGGTCCTTAAAAGAAAGGGAGAGGTGTGACTTGGAGAGAGAGAGAGAGAGAGAGAGAGAGAGAGAGGGAGCATGGTTCTGACTTCGAGTTAAATCAGAATGGATGTCTCGAGGGCAGCCCAGATCAAATTGTCACTGCCAGAGAAGTGTCTTTTAATGCACTTCTGTCAGGCGAATAAGTGAATGGTTAAATAGGAAGACCTAGAATTATTGAAAATTGTTATGAAATTGTGATACAAATATGTATTTTCTTTTGCTTATTGATTAGATACATTACGTATTTTTAATGGTAATGGGAAAGGGTCAGTGTCAGAGGATAATTTTGGATGTGAAAAATCTCGTAATCATCGTGTGATACTCAGATGAACATGGCGGCCTATAAATAGGTGTAAATGGTCTTTAAAAATAATGTCATTATAAAGTAAATGGAAACCAGTTTCAAGACTGAGTGTGTTCTTGAATGAGAGAGCAGTGTCGTTTGAAATTTTTAAGTACTTTAGGGCCTGCGGTTTGTGATTCCAAAAATTGGCCGCTTCACTTAGATCCTGTTACCGTAGGATATAGGAATAAAATTTTCAGTGCTGGTTTTAAACGTGTGTGTGTGTGTGTGTGTGTGTGTGTGTGTGTGTGTGTGTGTGTGTGTGTGTGTGTGTGTGTGTGTGTGAAAGAGAGAGAGGGGAAAGGGGCAGAAAGAAAGTAAGCCAGTAGTGCTATTGTATTTTTTTTTTCACACCTACTAAAATAACCACTGTGTTTTGTAGAGGTAAATTGATTCTTAATGAGATATTGGGAATGATTGCGTTTTCTCAATGCTGTTAATACTTTCAGTAATTGATTTGCTGCGCAGGACTAATTGAACTTACGATACTTAGCCGAGGTGCCGACCTGGTATTTAGCTATCTTGCTAAGCATCTTCGTCTTGCATACCTGATACAGCCATTTTAATAATAATAATATTCGCATTAGTAAATGTTATTCTATCTTCAATTTCGTTCCATCTCGCAAGGATGGTCTTATAGCACCTTCCAGTTTTCCCTAAAAATAGCTGATATTGGAAACTCGAAGAAAAGCAAGTATATTTCGCCGAACCGCAGCCAACTGTACAATCTCATCTTTATCACTCTCTATCACCCTCCCCCCCCTTTCTCCCCCTCCCCACCTCCTCCCTTCCCCTGTATGTATCTTCCTTTGTTCCCCTGCTGTTGTTGCTCCTCCTTCTTTATCATCCTCTCGTCATAACTCACTTCATTACAGTGTCACTTTCTCCAGACATCTCTCGCATCTCAATTTCTTGCGGTCCTGGAAGAAGAAAAAAATGTTAAGACTCGTCTTTTGCGTCTTTCCTCTCCTTTTAAAGACGCCGGCGTTGGTGGCCAGCTTTTGATGTTCTCTGGTTCTCTTCTTCTTCTTCTTCTTCTTCTTCTTCTTTTTTCCTCCTAGTAGGAAGGGGGATGGAGGATTAAGGAAAGGATTTTCTTCGGTTTCAGGATATATATTTATAACTTGTTTTTGCCATTTAACGGCTGGCGTACTTCTGAGGGAGTTTGTTCATTTTGCTGTGGTCTTTAGGTAAAGACCTCTTTCTTCCAGAGTCTGGGGTTTTAACTCCTTTTTTTTTTTTTTTAAAGATGGAATCATTTTTGTTGGAGTTTGAAGTTTTATTGTTGTATTTTGGCGTGTATTTTTCACGCGCAGGTAAATTTTTACCTTAACATAAAGTCGTGTAACGTGACATGCTATGGTATCTTATAATTCTTTTAAATAACTCTACCGTAGATTATTTTAACGAAGGTCAATAAATGTTACAACTCTTTCTGAATTATATTTAAACATAACAAACACCCCTTGCCTTATTTGTCTGCTTCATCAAGATTTCGTAATGTAATCTATAGATAATATATACTGTAAACGCAGTGTAATCTTACCACCATCCCTTAAGAAACTAAAGATACCAACAAAGGCACCTCACTATTAAGCAGGGGTAATGATAGCCTTCCAATAGTGTTCCATTACATATCTAACGTTTTCCTGAAAGCTAATTAAGATTAGTCGAAATCATTCCGGGAAAGTCAAGATAAGTTGGTGGGTCCAAGATTTACAGGCACGACTGGGCAGCAGCGGTGGGAATTTATGTTTATGAGATACGGTCAAGATCTTTGGATACGGACAAGATTTTTGTCTCGCGTATTTCGTCCGGCAGAGAAAAATGGGTTTCGTTTATGATAATTTTTTTTTATTCTTCACGAGCAATAGGTCTGAATGTGTCTAAAAATAACCTGTATATGAGTGATTAAAAAAAAAGCAGTCGCGTTTTCTGTACAGCCTCTACAGCGTATAATCAAGGCCACCGAAAATAGATCTGTCTTTCGGTGGTCTCGGTATAATGCTGTATGAGTCGCGGCCCATAAATCTTTAACCACGACCCGGTGGTGGCCTATCGTGTATCGTTGCCAGAAGCACGATTATGGCTAACTTTAACATTAAATAAAATAACAACTACTGAGGCTAGGGGGCTGCAATTTAGTATGTTTGATGATTGGAGGGTGGATGATCAACAGACCAATTTGCAGCCCTTTAACGTCAGTAGTTTTTAAGATATGAGGGCGGACAGAAAAGTGTGGACGGACAGACAAAGCCAGCACGATAGTTTTCTTTTACAGAAAACTAGAAATCAGTATCAAGGAGTAGATACATCACTGGCGTGCATTAGGTGCAAGTGCATCCAATTTTGACAGATATATGGGTATTGAAAGAAGTATGAAAAAAAAAGTTTAAAAAGCAGATTCTTTATAAGACTGCAACCACCTCCCTCACTTTTTTTTTTTTTTAACTGATGATACTTATGGAAGTTTGACAGGAATGCTCAGGAGTTTTTTTTCTATTGTGGCATACTTCTTAGTATAATTTAGAATTTCCATTCACAAAAATATCCAGATATCTAAGAGAACATTGTTTCTCTACTCAAATTGCTGCATTTTTGTGTTTATGTTAATTGCTGCATTTTTGTGTTTATGCTTTTTTATGACTGTTAATCTGCGTGAAATTTAATTCAACTTTTCAAAAGTAAATTTATGAGGACTTAAAAGCATATGAATATACTAATGTGTTGGGGAGAAGATCCGATAAGAATTAAGATAAATTGCATCACAGTTTGACAAATTGAAAGCAGAAGGATTGATGGAGTTGCAACAAATACTTTTCATATTATCATTATTATTCTCCACTAGTGCTTCATTGTGCCTAACTGAATCTCTCTCTCTCTCTCTCTCTCTCTCTCTCTCTCTCTCTCTCTCTCTCTCTCTCTCTCTCTCTAGGTATTATTAAAACAAATTTTGTTCACTTTTAATCCTACCTCCATATTGCTTCTGTTTTTTTATTATGCATACTCTCTCTCTCTCTCTCTCTCTCTCTCTCTCTCTCTCTCTCTCTCTCTCTCTCTCTCTCTCTCCCACCATATTTTAACCATTAAATAAGCAGAACGTCAGGGCCAGTGGTGAGGGTTGTAATAATTTGAAATTCCCATGCATGGCCGCAATAGAATATAGAAATAAATTTTTCATTTTGTTATTTATGGTCTCTTGAAAGCCGTTATGTCACTGCTATCGATGTCACTCTTCTCGGGGCAAGCAATATGCGCGATGTTTTAATGCACTGGTTCCCATATTTCCTCTTCACAGTTTTGCGTTTTTGGGGAATTTTGGTCTAAATAAACGACGTAATGGTTGAAACAGTCCGCTCGTCCGGGGAATTACTCTCGGCGTCACAGCTGTTATGAGACATTTTTTTTTTTTTGTGTTTGGCTGTTTTTCTTGTTTGTTAGTGTTAGCGTGGCTTGCCGAATTTGCACTTAGTTAGTTGGTCTAATTTTAGTATATATTTGCTTAAGAGATATATTACTTTATGTTCGTTTTTCCTCATTTTTAAATTTCTCATTACAAAGTAAACTTATACCGACTTTTTTTTTTTATTCTATCTCCTAATGAATATATTTTGTTGTTTTTTCCAACAAATGGACACCATCTTTTTTCCTATTTTTCCTTTGTTTGTTGCAGAGATGACTTCAATTTCACTTTACATTGTTTATTCTCATTTTGCATTTATTATTCTTCCCATTTTTGCAAGAGGGAGAGAGGAAGCGACTGCAGTGTTTATTCAAGTTGCAGTATTTATCTGAACATCTATTTTTTTTTGTATTGCTCTTTTCTCTTTTTATTATATTTTTGTTGTCGTAAATTTTGTTCTTTTGTTTAGGCAAGTATTCTTATGATAAATATGAGTGACATGATTTAGAAGTGGTTAACATTTTGCTTGTTGTGTTGCAAACATATTATATGACGGTGCACATGCAGTGCATATTTGCATTTCCGTTTGTATATGAACATATCTAAATGAGCAGTGCATCACGCCCACATACCAAAACATTCAAGGGTATTTACACGTGCAATACCCACTTGAACTGCATACATGCATTATTTTTTGACTAAAATGAACACGTTTAAATAAACAGATGTGCAACCGCCCACAAACACAAGCGCATTCATGTATTTCGATTATTTTATTTTACCATAAAGCTGGTTATTCGAATGTTAGTACGTCAAGATTATAAAAACCTTATGCCTAAATTTAAATTATTTTATTATTCGATTATTCTATTCTGCTTCATAGCCGATCATTTGTGTATCATCTTGCCAACATTACATAAAGGCTTTGTATGCCTAAAGAATTATTTCCTCTTTTCAACGTTTACCTTGAGGTAATTGGAACAATACCCTTACAGCACAACAGATATATTTTTGTAGCTCTGGGAAGAGGATGACTCGTTTAAAAAGCTTTTTATAGGCGTCCTTGAGCGTTAGTGATTTTGGAACTGTAAACACTGTCTTCTTTATGAACAGTTTTAGTTTGGTTCGTCATGAGCAGCTGGAATACACAGTTTAAACGTGCCTAATAGACTGGAGAACATATTCTGCAAATTTCAATTCTATTTTGGTTGTAAATCAATTTATTCCTTTCTCAAAACTAACACAATGAAATGTGCCAACGAAAAGATGTGAAAATATGGTTTTCTTCTATTTTTTGACATACTGAGAGGTTTTGAGACAAGGGAATATTATTGATTTTTATATTGTTTTGAAGATAGATTCGACCATATTTGTTATAGAGATTATTCATTTCTCAAAACTAATACAATGAAATGTGCCAATGAAAAGATGTGAAAATAAGGTTTTCTTCTATTTTTTGACATGCTGAGAGGTTTTGAGACAAGGTAATATTATTGACTTTATCTTGTTTTGCAGATAGATTCAACAATATTTCTTATAGAGATTACATTGACAAACCCTTGTATCTGTATAGCCAATTTTTTTATCCCATCTAGATATTATTCTCCTTGTGTTTATATTGCATGTTTCACACGAATAACAGATTTCATTTATTATGAAGCATTTGCGGGCAATCCAAAGAAAAGATCTACTCATCAATTAGTTTTTAAATTTATTTTTCGATTTTTTTTATAGAAAAATTGTTTTCAGACGTTATTTCCCATATGCAACTTTAGTGTGAAGAATGCGATGAAAGCACGAGTCATTAATCCTCTCTTTTACTTTCCTTTTCCTTATTCGTTAGTCTTGTCCTTCATTTTGCCTCATTCTTCTTGAAAAATAAAACGGGGGAAAGAAACAAAACTTTTATTTCATCTTGAGGGTTGTTATTTATTTTATTTTTCTCCATTTTTTTTTTCATCTTTTCTTTTGCTTCTTGGATTACACAGCAATATCTTTTCTTATTGTTGTTTCCCTCGTTTGTGCTGTCGTCTCGTTTTCAATCCGTTTTTAACCCCCTTGCGTATTTTTTTTTTTTTCAGTTGGTTGAAGCTAGGAATTTTATGGAAACGCTTATTTCTCTCTCTCTCTCTCTCTCTCTCTCTCTCTCTCTCTCTCTCTCTCTCTCTCTCTCTCTCTGCTTCCTTTCACGGTGTGCGTTATTTGAAGGTGAAAAGTAAGTCAGATTTTGGGAAATTAATTTGTCTCTTGAAATATTGTAGTGATATTGTAAATGATCTTTTCTGGGACGAGGAGATAGAACTGTAAGTAGTTTTTCTTAGGGGAGCGAGTAAGAGTATATTGTGTGTATATATATATATATATATATATATATATATATATATATATATATATATATATATATATATATATATATATATATATATATATATATATATATATGTACATACACACACACACACACACACATATATATATATATATATATATATATATATATATATATATATATATATATATATATATATATATATATACACACACACACACACACACACACACACACACACACACACACAGCCTAACGAAACGGAATAGCCGAAGGAAACGATAATCACAAAAACAATAAACAAATGAATAAAAAAAATTTGGGGGGGAAAAAAACGAGCAGGTGTCCCAGATTATGTTTCCGGAAGATCGATACTGGTGATGAGGAGGATTCTGTGAATACTTTGGGCTATGGAGAATATTACTTAGCAGGAGGCAGTATGAACATGTACAACGGTCAGCTCATTCTCATTTTGTTTTTTCTTCTGTTTTCAAGGCTGAGGCTATTCCCTCTAATGGAAGGCATATGGGAAGGTGAAAAGTTATCATGCGTGTGTATAGTTCTATATACGCATGATGCAAATGCTTACGTGTGTAATTCGATTTCTGCATAAAATGAAAATATTGTGCTACAGTAATATATTGTACTTTTATATTAATGTATGTTATGTATTCTGTTAGTGTATGTTATGTATTCATATATTATTGTTAACGATTTCTCTCTCTTTCTCAATCTTTCTTTATCTATTTCTCATTCCGAGAGAAAGAGAAAGAAGAGGGAGAGAGAGAGAGACGGAGAGAGAGAGAGAGAGAGAGAGTAAGAGAGGCCTTGCCTTCAACGCTGAATTCATTTTTCGAGTTCCCTCCTTTTGGTGGTTCTAATATTCTCTTAGGCAGTATTGTCCGTATTGTTCTTTCTTTAGGTATTGTTATGTTTTACATTGTTCTTTCGGTGGTGATTCATAATGTGCTTCTTTCATACCCCGGGATCATAATCATCCCAGGATTTCGGATCCACTTAATTAGGCTGAACATATATATATATATATATATATATATATATATATATATATATATATATATATATATATATATATATGTATATATATTTATTTATTTATATATGTTTATATATATATATATATATATATATATATATATATATATATATATATATATATATATATATATAAAGGAGGGAGGGGATGGGGGTTAGTTTGGGAGATGGTGAGGATGGTAGAAGGGCGAATTCCCCCCCCGGCCCTCCAGTTATGTTGGGTAAGAAGAGAATCTGCTTATAATTGTGTTGTGGAAGATTGGTCTGGTATTACTTTACATTTAGTTCTCTAATTGATGATTAAACGTAGCTCACCGTTTTAACCCGACTAGCTCTGTTTTTGGGAGCCTCTCTCTCTCTCTCTCTCTCTCTCTCTCTCTCTCTCTCTCTCTCTCTCTCTCTCTCTCTCTCTCTCTCTCTCTCGTATTTTGAGTTTTTCCCCCCAGTTTCATACGCTAATAAACGGTTTAATATTTTGTGTTAATGCTTCTGGTATTTGGCTAAACCTCGTCCTTTTCTACTCGTGTTACGAGAAGGATTGTGAATATTTTTATTTGTTGTTTATTTCATGCTTTCCTCTCTACGTTTTGTTTATTTTCCCCTCAGGTGGATTTTGCGTACCGAGGTAGGTTGCTCTGCAAATTAATAGGCCTTCAGGCTTAATCTTAGGTGAACGTTCACTCTTTTTGAATCATAATACCAGGCTTCGATAATTTGCATCTGACTGGTTCATTCATCAGAGATAAGGAGAGCACTCGAGTAAATACCAAAAAAAAAGTACGAAAAAATTTTCTTATAGAAGCATTTTCATACAACGGTGGTGTCTGTATGTTTTTTTTTTTTTTTTTTTTCTGTTCACGTACATAACAATGTTTCTAGAAGTCCTTGTTAATAATGTTATGTTATGTTACGTATGGCATGATTTAAAACAAAAACATGTTTAATTACCTTCTGGAACATAGAAGTAACAACATGGTTCCAATGGATGCGATTGAAATAAATACGAGGTTTTTCCTTCACAGGGGTAATTATAACGACCTTGGGTCTTTACATACAATATTAACACTGAATACCAAAATATCAGCAAATAAAAACGTGTAACCGAAAAGGACGACCCTTGGTGTAAAACATGCCAAAGAAACAACAAATTTAAAACAGCGGTAACGTTTACATTACTCCAATTAATTATAGCCCTTGTATCTGCCCCATCTTTTATGTGTTCTCTCGTCTGCAAAGTTTGTTTTGGCCCCCTTCGGCCCTGGAAGGAAAAGACGGGAGAACGATAAAAAAAAAAACACACACTCCAAAAAAACAAGCGAGGCCATAAAGAACGAGGTCCTTTCGAGAAGCAACATGCACGCCATTATCCCTGTAGGTTGAGAAAGGGGGCCATTACCAAATTCAAGTGCGAAAGGTTTTAATTAACAAAGTTTGAAAAGAGCGGCAGACTGCCTCCAGCCAAGTTGGGAGTCTGAAAATAGTTGCAAAATAATGCCTGTTTAGACATGGTTAGTCTAAGGGCCAAGTTGCTGGTTTATGAAGTCTCTCTCTCTCTCTCTCTCTCTCTCTCTCTCTCTCTCTCTCTCTCTCTCTCTCTCTCTCGCTTTTCCAGTTTATCCGTAAGGCTTAAGGACTTAGGTATTCTTTTTTTTTATTGGGGCTCATTTTTTTATTGGAGCCCCTTTGTTTATGAACATAAATATCGAATATATATAAAAGAGAATTTTGAAACTTATGGACATTTTTTTTTCTGCTGTTAATGCGATTTCGAGTATTCCTTCAGCTTTAATCGCTGTAATGGTCTTTAACTTGTACATGTTAGACTGTTAAGTTCTTATCATAGTGTAGATAATTCTCCTTGATGAAACTCGGAAGTGTGTGCGTACTGCATATATATTCTAAATAAAACATTTTTCAGATTTTGAACATATTAATTTATACAAATTATATTGTGAGTGTTTTTGAAATGTTTAGCTATATTATACTCTTAGCTTCAGATGTTTATCAAGATTTCACCACAAAAAGGTACGAAGAAAGGATCTGCAGATGTTTTGAGATAACTTGTTCATTTGAAAAGGATTTTTTTTTTTTGATAGCCAAAGGTTTTACAAGTGATTCATTGACTCACTGGTTTTTGATGAGACAGTTTTTCACATTCTCTGTCATATACTCCTATTACTTTCCCTCTTTTTTGACAGTTCTCTCTCTCTCTCTCTCTCTCTCTCTCTCACTGAACAGTTTAAAAATAGTTTTGTATATCATCGTCAGCCGCTGTTTTTTTTTTTTTTTTTTTACCTTTCTAACCCTTGCAACCGATCCATATCATGTCTTTTGGCTTCCCAATCTCGTTTCCTCCACGCAATTACAGGAGGAATTACCCGTTCCAGCTTCGCGTATTTGTTTGTTTGTGTTTGTCCTTTTTTTTTTTTTTGGAACGTTTATAGTTCACTTCCCTAGGAATTTGATTACCATAGATATGGCTGTCGTAGATGATTGGCGCCTCCATATTTCCCTTCGGATCCCTTGATCCAATTTTAGAACAGTGAGGAGAGGGTAGCTTGGTTTTCCCTTTATTTTGACATTGGCCTTTGTACATGAATAATTTATCCGCCCGAGGTTATTTATGGAGATACCTCGACTTAAAGGCGGTTTACTCGCTGCCGCGTTCGGATTGATAGCGCGTAATGGCCAAGACGCATTTTTGTAAACGGTTTTCTCAAGGTCTGTATGGGTTTTTTTTTTTTTTTTTTTGTTTCTTTGTTTTAACCTGTATACTGTTTTATTTATTTTTTGAAATATTTTGCTGTTGGGATTTTTGTGTGTTTCTTTGTGTTTACTTTTATACTGTTAAATTGATTTTCTGATTTATTTTGCTATTTGGTCCACGTAATGGTATTCTGATACGTTGAAGCTTGTTTTGCTTATTTGGGATCATTTAGTTTGTATATGTGAAATTAATATATAGTTTTTAATAATAATAATAATAATAATATAATAATAATAATAATAATAATAATAAGTATAGTAGTAGTAGTAGTAGTAGTAGTAGTAAATGGGAAACGGTGAATTTAGGTGTTCACGCTGTTCTTGAGAGGCCCCAAAACTCCAACATTTTAAGCTAGAAAAATAAAAGCTGATAAACGAAAAATCTATCTTGACTTTGGTAAGATTGAGGCCTTGTGTATGTTGGTCTTTTATCTGCTTCCTTACGTTTGATTGACAGTTACTTAAGATGTGCGTTGAGTCTGTATAGATTACCAACCAGTTCCTTATGTTTGGCATATCTGGGTATTCAGTGTCTATGTGTATAACTTCAGCATTGGAGAAACTATTATATACTCTCTTATTTACGTGATATAGAAAATTAGACTTAAGAATAGTATTTCCGAGCATGTAGGAAAGTACCCAAATAACTAAGAATATTCAGTTCTGTTTTATATTTTTTTTCAGTATGTGGGCATCACCGTTTCAGGTGTGTTTCACATTTTTTTTTAGTAAGTGGGCATCACCGTTTCAGTTGTGTTTCATTTTTTTTTCAGTAAGTGGGCATCACCGTTTCAGTTGTGTTTCATTTTTTTTCAGTAAGTGGGCATCACCGTTTCAGGTGTGTTTCATTTTTTTTCAGTAAGTGGACATCACCGTTTCAGTTGTGTTTCATTTTTTTTCAGTAAGTGGGCATCACCGTTTCAGGTGTGTTTCATATATTTTTTTTCAGTAAGTGGGCATCACCGTTTCAGTTGTCTTTCACATTTTTTTCTTTTTTAGTAAATGGGCATCACCGTTTCAGTTGTGTTTCACATCTTTTTTTCAGTAAGTGGGCATCACCGTCTCAGTTGTGTTTCACATTTTTTCTCAGTAAATGGGCATCACCGTTTCAGTTGTGTTTCATTTTTTTCCAGTAAGTGGGCATCACCGTTTCAGTTGTGTTTCATATTTTTTTTTCAGTAAGTGGGCATCACCGTTTCGTAAGTTGCTTTGTAAGATTACCCATCCGTTATAGCTCTCGGAATTATCAGTATTTCTGTTACCTGGAATAACAGGTCTGGGAATTATTATTTTAAAGAGTTCTTATATTTTTTTCTCGGTTGGTATATTTATTCTGGGTTGGTTATATTTTTTATGGGTTATATTTTTTTCTCGGTTTGTTATGTTTTATTTTTCTCGGTTGGTTATATTTTTTCTCGGTTATATTTTTTTCTCAGTTATATTTTTTTCTGGGTTGGTTATATATTTTTTTCCTCGGTTGGTTATATTTTTTTCTCGGTTGTTATATTTTTTCTCGGTAATATTTTTCTCTTCGGTTGGTAATATTTTTTTTTTCTCGGTTGGTTATATTTTTCTTCTCGGTTGGTTATATTTTTTCTTCTCGGTTGGTTGACGGAGGTGGTTCATGTAAGCTTCCTAAAGCAAACTCTCCTCTGCTGTGCTTGCGTTAATCGGATTCCTCCAGGCTTCCTGTGACGTCGTTTCCCTTTCGGGAAGGTGATGAAATCATGAAAGGCGCAGAGCTGATGCATGCATTTAGATGCGTGTCAAGTCTTAACATCAGATTATTATTTTTTACAGCATTCAGAAACTTGTAAGCATCAAAGGAAGACTGTCAGTTAAGTATTTACTAAGTGCATCTTAGTAGGTTACTAGGAAATCAGTTGTGCTCACAAAGACAGTCTGAGATATTTTTGTGGGTTCCCCTAAAAACCAGCAACATGAAGGATTTTGCCTCCCTGTTGCACATTTCAGAACAGTCAACACGTCTGATACGGGAAGTGTTTCCCCTGTTTTTAAAGACCTCTTTATGGCTTGTCATATGACAGGTATCAAGAAAAATGCTTCAGGCGGATGTGGAGCTCGTAAAGAACACTGACAAGATTAAGTTACAATTTAGAGCCCATCTTGACAGAAATAACCTCTCTGGAATCGTATGCCTGATATATCCCCCTTCTTACTGCTAGCTAAGCACATAGGCAAGATAGGAATTATGTTAGGCAACTATTTTATCTCGGCACTGATGAGACCATTGTTATTTATATCTGGTCTGAGTTTCCTTTGATGTAGCTTCAGGCCAAATAGAAAAGTGGCTGTGATAGTTATGAGTTATCTTTGGTCATAATAGTTATGAGTTGTCGTTTCTCGTTTACAAGACTGCATGTGGTGGGTTTTTTTTTCCATTTATTTGCGTTAATATTTTCTCTTACTGGATGTTGTTTGCTGGGAGAAATCATTTTCGTTTTTTCCCATTTGCTTAGGTTAAGGAGTGAGCTACCGCATCAGACAAAGCAGTGTCAAGGAAAGATGCAAATCTGGAAATAAAAAGAAAAAAATTACGGGGAAAAGGGGCTATGAAAATATATTGCATTACTGAAGAAAGGGACAGTTTTACTTTTTTTTCTGTACGTACAGTAAAAAATCATTATCAAAGAAAGAAGCAAAGTGGAGGATAAAAATAATTGCAAAGAGAAGCTTCGTCATAAAAAGTAGCAGTTTCGTCGAAAGGAAAAATTTGAAAAGGGAAGGGGAATGATTTGCTTTCCTATGCTAAGTTACTGAAAAATGGGAAATTAAAAATAAAAGTTTGCAAAAAGACTGGCATTCATCTACAGAAAGAAGTATCCTTGTAGAAAAATATATCATTTTTAGGGAAAGCTTTTTTTTTTTTTTTTTTTTTTTACGGGCAAGTAATTTTACAACTAGAAATGAAACCCCGGCGGCCAGAGTGTTCAGCGAGCTGATCACCGTGTTCAGCTTGGCTTCCTGAAGGTGGGAAGGGCGTGTGGCAGTCCTCCGAAGGGAGCGTAAAAGGCCAACGAACCATACGAGACTGGATTAGTCGCGTGTCATTTCTCCTGTCATTTTCTACTTACTTATTGTCTCCTTTTCTCGTAGATCTGGAATTGACGCTAATATTTATTTTTTTCTTTTTCCTTTATTCCTATTTCATTCCCTAAAATCGAGAATTCCAAAGTCATGTAGATTTTATAGGCTGGAATTTTCTCACGGCCATTGGTGATGCGGTGGGAGCACCGAAGTTGAATAGTGAATAATTGTAGCTATTTCTTTTCTTCATCCTCCCTTGCACCAGTCTAAGCCTCGGATTCGAATCGACTTTCGCCGTTAATCCCATGTTCTGTGAAGCGTCTTTTGCATTTTTTTTCTCTCTCTCTCTCTTGTCTTTAATTCCTTTTCCCTATTGCTTTATTTATTCCCTTTTATGCCTGACGCTCACTTTCCTTGATTACTTCACCGTAACTCCCCAGTGGCAGTTTTTACTTGCATACTTTTCACTACCGGCGTATTAATTCTTGCTGCTCTTTCGTCTCGTTGCATCTCCCTCTTCTCGTTTCCGTTTCATAATCTCGTACCTTCGCGTGAATCTTCCGTCCTTTAATTATCCTGCTTCGTGTTGCCCTCTTACCCCTTCCCTACCTCCCTCCCCATCCCCAGCCCCCATTCATGTGTTTACATCCATGCCCCTGTTTCCTCCCTGACGTTGTTTGGGGGGCAGGAGGGGGTTGTATTGTTGGGGGGGCGGGGGTGTATTCCTGAGCAGGTATCATCTTCGACATTTCCTTCTCTTTCATTTCCTTTGTCATGTTCACCAACAACAACAGCAGGCCGACCACAACCGCCACCCATCCTCTCTCTCTCTCTCTCTCTCTCTCTCTCTCTCTCTCTCTCTCTCTCTCTCTCAGCTTGTTCAATTCTCTCATTCCTTTACTGAAATCTAAACCTCATTCTTGGGTTATTCGCGTTTTCTACTCTGATCTCTCTCTCTCTCTCTCTCTCTCTCTCTCTCTCTCTCTCTCTCTCTCTCTCTCTCTCTCTCTCTCTCAGCTTGTTCAATTCTCTCATTCCCTTACTGAAACCTAAACCTCATTCTTGGGTTATCCTCGTCTTCAGCTCTGATCTCTCTCTCTCTCTCTCTCTCTCTCTCTCTCTCTCTCTCTCTCTCTCTCTCTCTCTCAGCTTGTCCAATTCTCTCATTCCTTTACTGAAACCTAAACCTCATTCTTGGGTTATCCTCGTCCTCAACTCTGATCTCTCTCTCTCTCTCTCTCTCTCTCTCTCTCTCTCTCTCTCTCTCTCTCTCTCTTCCCCGTCTCAGCCGCACGTCTACACACCTTGACAGATGAGCACAACACGGGATAATTCCGCTCCATTTCTATTCGGAATCCAGCGGGTTTCCCTTCCGTCCTGGGTTATTTAAGAGAGAGCCAACTTTATCCATGAAGCTATCGTAATTTACTGTTATTACCCATACTACTCCCGACCTCTCTTTCTCTCTCTCTCTCTCTCTCTCTCTCTCTCTCTCTCTCTCTCTCTCTCTCTTTTCCTCAGGTTCCTAAGAGCAGCAAGTTAAAACAGGTGTCGCATTGTTATTGCGCTTGGCGGTTAGCGAACTTCGCTACGCGGGTGGCGATAATTTTCGTAAATGGTATTCGATAAAATGCCAGTGTCCCATTTCCAGTTTATATTTGATTATACGTTGAGGTTTTTTAAGTATGGCAAAGTTGCTTATGGTTTTTAAGAATTAGAATGAATTATGCGTAACACAGCTTGGAAATAATTATGGTGTGATAGGAATGTGTTAAGGTATTTTCGTATGATTTTAGTGAAAGCAGACACTCGGTCATACTTCATCACACTTAGTTTGTAAATAAATATGCACCCACGTTGATGATAGAAGCTCGGTACACATTTATTTATTTGTGTATATGTATATATATACATATACAGTATATATATAATATATACATATATATATATATATATATATATATATATATATATATATATATATATATATATATATATATTATATATATATATATATATATATATATATATATATATATATATATATATATATATATATATATATATATATATACACAAATACGGATACATCTATATTACTGTATGTGTTTGTAGCTTCTGTTTATCTGCGCCAGTGTATAAGAGAGAGAGAGAGAGAGAGAGAGAGAGAGAGAGAGAGAGAGAGAGAGCCTGCAATTTTTTGTACGCTTTTGCAAATAGAAAGTGAATCTTATACGGTGCTTAACGCAAACATTCAATTAACTCGGTCCATTTTAACCGTCCTGCATTACGGCAATTATTTTGTCACTACAGTTTTGATAGCCATTGACGACATTTGCAGAGTAGCGAAATTGTTTTCATTAAAATCGTTAATGATAAAGCTGTATAGTTTTCGACTGTCAATCGCAAGGCTGTAAACACAGCCGATAATAGATTATATTTTATTTACCGGCGTATGGCGTGTTATGGAAGATTACAAGTGCTGTAATGATTAATAATGTATTCTTTACGAGCAGGTGTACTTCGTGTTGTGCTGTGAATATATTTCCATAATTTGGATGGCTTACTGACCCATGTCGTGCTAAAATAATGACTGTATATATATTTTTTTCCGAAGTATTTATTTACTGGGGAAGCACTCTGTATTTTAGTAGGTGCGTTTTTGGTAAAAGTACATCCGTTATATATGCACAGACACACATATATAAATATATATACATATATATATATATATATATATATATATATATATATATATATATATATATATGTGTGTGTGTGTGTGTGTGTGTGTGTGTGTGTGTGTATCTGTGTATATATATATACACACACATACACACACACACACATATATATATATATATATATATATATATATATATATATATATATATATATATATATAGATGAAAGGCTTAGGAATAATTTATACATACACACATATATATTGTAAATAAATTGTCACTCAGGCCTTTCATATTGTGTATTGATTTTATGTAATGGATTCTTCGTGTACGTGAAGATTATGTGTGTGTATATATATATATATATATATATATATATATATATATATATATATATATATATATATATATATATATATATATATATATATATATATATGTGTGTGTGTGTGTGTATGTGTGTGTGTGTAAATTTGTATTTGTGTTTATGGGATGACATACTGACCTTGATCACCCCTTTCATATTCCATTGTGACCAGGACTAGTTTATCAGACATATTATTTTATTTAGATTTATTGTTTCTATCATTTTGATACCAGTAGCATGGGCCAAACGATGAACCTTGGGAATGCGAGTCCAGTGGGCCGGCAGTGAGCCACGATAAATAGTTTCCATTTTTCACTTTGAATTGGTCTTTCTGCTTCTATCAAGTCCCTTCTCCAGAGCACATATGCTGCAAAGGTAATTGTAATATATATATATATATATATATATATATATATATATATATATATATATATATATATATATATATATATATATATATATATGTATATAGCCAAGACCACAAAATCGGTTTTATCACCTGTCATTTCTACTCTTCAATTCACGTGTGGTCCTTTGTCACGAATTTCTGCCACTTCCGTCGGTCAGTCCTTTGATGTTTCGTATTTCTTCAGGTTACTTAATTTACTCCCAAGAAAGTAAAGTTATTTTTCCTATTTTAAGAGTATTTGATGTCATCTCGGTTATTTGAACTTTTCAAGTTGAATGTCTCTTTTGTTTTTTTTCTGGGGATTTTTGGATGTAAGTTAATTTGAGGACCTTGCCCGCACCTTTATCAAGACTTTTTTTCTTTATTGTTTGGTTGAGAGCATGACCTTATTCCTCCTCTCACTAACTTTATACACTAAATAAACGTAAACATACATGAAAATAAATAAAAATAATAAGATCTATAAAGATGAATGAAAAAATATAAATGAAAATGAAGAAACGTAAAAAATATAAAAAATATATAAAATTAAACCAAATAAAAATAATTCATGATAACTAAAAATGTATAAATTAAATGAAATTAAAAAATAAATGACTTCCCCATACCACAGTCACTCAGGTTAACTCCCCAGTCTTGGGTTTGGAATCTGTTTTGGTCATCCGCCAAAGTATGGAATCCTCCCCCTTTTCCTGGAACCTTTAGCATTCCAGTCTGTCGTTTATTGTGCACTTACCTTCATCATTCTCTCTCTCTCTCCTTTACGTATCTTTCTCTTGTCCCTCCCATTAGCATTCACGAAAGTTTTGATCCACGGTGGGAATAAAGTGGGTAAGTGAAATCACATTAAAAAATCAGCGTTATAAATGGAGGTCTTCGCCAAAATAAATGTCATTCTCAAGTGAATACCCTCCCAGAGGCTTCAGAGGGAGGACAAATGATGTTTTTTTGTATTCCATATTTTCCTAATTCTGTATGGAAAGCTTTCTTTTATATGTCATATTTTCCTAATTCTGTATGGAAAGCTTTCTCTTATATGAACTGCTATTTAACGTGGTTGCGTTTTCTTGCAAGATATCCATCAAGCGCCGTTTGAAATATTTTTCTCACATCTGTATTTATTTTACGGTGAGGTGTTTACATAATCCTTTGTTATCGTCAAGCGCATCCCTCAGAAGAACCGCCGCATGGAGGTAGTATACAAGGGAGGGGGCGGGTTTGGGAAGGGAGGGGAAACTGTGAGGGAGGGCATGAGTGGAACAGGAAGGCAGGCAGTTCGGACGGGTGGGGGAGGGGGAGGGAGAGAAAGGAGAATAGGAAGTGAATGTCACATTAAAGTTGAGAATGTCATTAAGGTCGTCCATCGCTTTCCACCCTCCCCCTTTTATCACCCCCCTCCCCCTCTCTCATAAGGCCCCCGGCCCCCATTTGATCTGACTCACGCTTACCTAAACGACTTTGATCACGGGTTCCGTATTGTCCATCGGAGGATAAAATGGACGCGCATTGTGTGCAAGCGGCCCCCGTCCACATTCCTTTCAGATGAAGCCTCCGGCCGAAAACGACGGCAAGGCTCGAGTTGTTTTATTTTGCGGCAAGTGTTTCAATCCTTTTTCTTCGCCTCCTTTTTTTTTTTTTTTAAATGCACCCGCGTTTATGGTTCCGGATTTATTTCCTTCCACTCGCGTGTCGCCTCGGTATTGACGGTGGATTCGGTTTTTTATTGCGGCAAGAAATGGGCTCAGTGCCGGGAAAGCTCTCCGGTTAAACCGATGATTATCGATGTTTGGTAATAAAAAGGGCATTTCTTGTATTCCCCAATAATGCCTTTTTTTTTGGCGGGGGGCGGGTGTTGGATTGATAAATAAACGGGTCGAGAGAGAGAGAGAGAGAGAGAGAGAGAGAGAGAGAGAGAGAGAGAGAGAGAGAGAGAGAATTCGCAGCAATGAGCCCGCGTGCATTCTCACACGTGTGTGTGTGTGTTGATGAATCAGATCTTAGCAAATTAGTGATGTATACCTAGATTTACAATGTGGTGTCTATCTATCTATCTATCTATATATATATATATATATATATATATATATATATATATATATATATATATATATATATATATATATATATATTATATATATATATATATATATATATATATATATATATATATATATATATATATATATATATATTTATATATATATATTTATATTTATATTTATATTATGCACTCATATAAAACGTACTTTCAGTGTTCAAAATAATTGTCAAATGAAATAGAAAGCGATTTGATATTAATACAAAAATGTCTTGGTTTTCTTTACATTTTTTTTTTTTCGTTACCTGCCACTGTCTGCAATATAACGGGAATCATATCGCACTTGAGAAAATACAGGTGATCAACGTCAAAACATTGCCAGGGAACACAAATGTCCAGTATTTTCTCATAATATCACCGTGTAACAAAGTCTGTCTCTCTCTCTCTCTCTCTCTCTCTCTCTCTCTCTCTCTCTCTCTCTCTCTCTCTCTCTCTCTCTCTGAAATTTCACCTGTCCTCTCTTTTAAAGCTTTTTTTTTAACATTCCCTCTTTATCAACTTGAGCTTCATTTAAATATATGGTATGTGTTTGTCCTTTTCGAGAATGTTACACCACTCACCCCGTCCAATTTCTAACTTATTCACTTTTTAAATTCTCTGGGTCAGTTATCCAATGGCTGCCAGGTAATAAAGAGGGTATTTAGAAATGTAATATTATTGGAGGGAAGATATTTGGAAAGCCAGATCTCATCTTGTATGCTCTGCACAATTTCTTATTAAGAACTAATATTTTTCAATGTCATTAGAAATAAATATGCTGGGAATGTTGTTTGGGCTTGAATTTCTTTGGGTACGTAATTTTTTTGCATCTCATTCATACGTTCTGTTTCAGTTGTAAAAATAACCCGGAATTTTTGTTCTTTTGCAATATGTCTCATATATTTTTTTTAATTCAACGGCAATTAAATAGTTTTTAAGACCATTAAGTCCTTACCTCATTCACGACTAGATTTCATTTAAGAATTCCAGATAATTACTCTCGTAATTGTGACTCTTTTCAAAACCTCAGTATTCTTTATATTCCCACAGTGTAATAATTTTATTACCGAACTTGATTATTTGAAATTCAGTAGGGAACTGCGAACGAGGAAAAAGTCATGTATGAATTCCGACTTATTCAAGATAAAAAGTCATATGAGAGAGAGAGAGAGAGAGAGAGAGAGAGAGAGAGAGAGAGAGAGAGAGAGAGAGAGAGGAGACAAAATTGCTCCTCGGTAATATGAGGAAGGATTAAAATAGCTAAATGGGGGACGAAGAGTCTCCTTAACATAAAGCGATTTTGATGGGGGCTAATTATGGCCGAGGGTCTAATTTGAGACCCAGTAATCATTTTCGATCAAACTAATCCACCAAATGTACTTCATATTGAAGATGAAGATCTCATCACGAAAATTACTTCCTCCCGAAAGTTTATGGCGAGGAGAGAGAGAGAGAGAGAGAGAGAGAGAGAGAGAGAGAGAGAGAGAGAGAGAGAGAGAGAGAGAGAGAGAGAGAAGGGTTGAAGGAGGGGAGAGAGGATGTTTGTTTGGAAGGTAAAGGAAGGAAGAGAGAGAGAGAGAGAATGTTTGTTGGAAAGGTAAAGGAAGGAAGAGAGAGAGAGACAGACAGAAAGAGATTGTTTGTTGGGAAGGTAAGAGAGAGAGAGAGAGAGAGAGAGACAGACAGAAAGAGATTGTTTGTTGGGAAGGTAAAGGAAGGAAGAGAGAGAGAGAGAGAGAGAGAGAGAGAGAGAGAGAGAGAGAGAGAGAGAGAGAGAGAATGTTTATTGGGAAGGTAAAGGAAGGAAGAAAGAGAGAGAGAGAGAGAGAGAATGGTTGTAGGGAAGGTAAAGGAAGGAACAAGCGACGCTCAGAGAAGAACTACAAAAAACAAAGGAAGAAAAAAAAAAAAGGAGCAGCCAAGAAGTTTAATCACTCTCCCGGCCTCCCTTTATGATACGGGAGGACTTCATTTTCCCTTTGCATTTAATGAATGTTAAACGTCCGTCAATGACATATTCTTGCAAATGTTCTCTCAACAGCGCCCTATATACCCTGTGCGATTCTGTTGTTTTATTTGTTGCCCTTTTGACTATTTCATGACGTGTTAGTATCGGATTAAATATGTATTTGGTTCATTTCGTCATTATTTATACTGTCATATTCCCTGACATTCCGGCCTTTGTCTGTGAGGAATGCTGCAAAGGTTGTATTTACCCACAACTGTGCGTTGTTTGAATGCGTTAATCTGTATGGTAATACACATTTGTTTAAGAGTGTTCTTTGTGTTGGAAAGAATATTCGTTTTTCAAAAAAAAAAAAAAAAGGACCTTTTCAGAGAAGAACAGGAAAGTAGCAGTTGTTCTGTTGCTTTCCATACCGTAGAATCAAGGATGAAAACGGCCAAAAAACTTCCATATCTTCAGAGCCTTCTCGTCATCCTACCTACTCGAAATCATCATGTGAAGCACATTGCCTTATTTCCCCATAAACTGAGCCATTCGGTTACCTTTGAGTCTTAAAAATTAAAAATCAAATTACAATGCTCCTGATTGATAGATAGGTTCCATGACTTCCAGGACTCTTAAGAATTACAAGTCAGATTATAGTGCCCTGATTGATTGACAGGTTCCATGACTTCCAGGTCACTTCCAGGACTCTACGCATATCTCACTTTCATGATTTCATTCGTTTCAACAGTCGCGTTTAACTTTCTTTTCTTCAGTGTTATTCTTGCCTACGTTTATACAAGAAATTATTCTTCATTCAGGGATTTTCATACTCATTCCCCAGGTAATTAAACTCTTGCTTATTTTGAACGCTGTTGTGTACCACTATGAAGACATATTGCATCAGAATTGCACTCCCTCCTTCCCCTTTCTTTTCTAACAAGATTTACTCTTTCTTAATATTTCTCCTTCCATCACCGATGATAATAAATAGAGAAACGTCACAAAATCTCTCTTAAATGTGTGCTTGTGTGTCTGCTAAAGGAAAGCAATTGGCGTATACGTCTCCGTGCCATTTCCATCAGGCGCTTTCCTCAAGTAATCCGTTTGTAGGAATATACTGAAGAATTGAAGGTAAAATAATTATGATGCGAGCTATAAACTTGTATCAAAGCCTCTTATTCACAATAAACCTGAGTTTTACTTTCTCGTTGGCATTTGCTGGAGTAAAAAAAAAAGTGTTTCGTGTATCGAGTTAGCGTACTCCCTTTCTCTTTCTTCCTTTCCCTCAGGAAAAGTGATAGTATTAACATAATGTCACGGATTACTAATGCAAGAACGGAAACGAAACACGGTTTTAGAATTCATTAATACATTGATCTTCGGTGTAATAAAGCCTGATCGGTCAAACATTTGTTGCCAATAATAAAATGTTAAGTATAATGTTGATGCTATTTGAAGCCAGAATTTAAATTTTTAATTGTCGATGTAAGCTACGCAAGACCAGAGCTAAAACGATCATCTGAACCTTTTTATCGCATTTTTTTTTATTTTGGCAGACTTGAGTAAATACAGCGGTTATTGGATCTAACATGGAGACTTGTATTTCACTGCCTAATGTCAATTTCCATTTTGATGTCAATTTCCATCCTGATGTCTCGTGCACGACGCTGATGGAAATTTGGGTGCTCAGGTGTCCTTTGGTGTTCTGCGATCTTGAGGAGTTCGTGGTGCCTCCTCTCGCTCTCTCCATTTGTTGGCTGATTCGTGATTACGTAACTTTTTTTCTTTTCTTTTTTTTTTTGGGGGGCGGCCAGGTTGGGGAGTTTCACGTAGAAGTCTGGCCTGATAACGGTACAGAAACGAGCTAGGATCCTATGATTTCACACAGAAAGACCCCACCAGATAGAAAGTTAAGTATGGAAAAGGTTGAAAACATAATAAAAATGGGTAGGAATATATGTAATAATGAACTGATAACTGTGAATAATAACATTAAGGAAATAAACAGTCGAAGATTTCGAAAGACCACGGGAGGTAAGCAGTGGAACAGCCTAGTTTATAAGAATATTGGTTTTACTGCTTTACGCCAACCGAATTAAGACGAATAAATTTCAGACCTGAGAAACCCCAACTGCCAAAATAGCATCTAAGTTATTAGTTATGCAAAACACAACGAATATATAAATAGTGTGTATGTGCGCGCGCGTGCTTGCGGATAGAAAAATCTTTCCTATTCCCTGCGTAACCGTATCGGCGTTCCTCCTCCTTCATGCAAGAGTAATGTCACATCTTCCATGAGCACTGAGAGAGAGAGAGAGAGAGAGAGAGAGAGAGAGAGAGAGAGAGATAGCGAGCATTTGCATGTACAACTAAGCTTTAACGCTGTTACCTACAAGTGGAAATGAGTCTTGGGTATATTTTACAAAATCCACCGTCGGCTAATTACACACTAATGCATCCTTACAACTCTTTGCGGGACGTTATTCTATCCAGAGAGATTGCTAATTATGGCCAAAGGAATAAGTAATGAAAGGGCGAGAAATTTTTAAGGGAAAACATCTCCCGTAATTAGGAAGAGCTCTACTCTCCCCCTCCCCACCCCCAAGAACCCCTTATCCTATCACTCGGTCCTTCCCACCCTCCCCACCCGGCCTCTTCTTCGTCCGCCCAAAATATCTCCTCTGGCCGACATCCAAAGATCATCCTTTTTGCCTCTTGACGCAAGGTCCATTTTGTGTGCGACGGCCTACTCACTGGTGGGGGTTGTGGGGGCAGGGGAAGGATGCCCTGGTATTAGTCCATTTGTTATGGACATATTATTGAAGGATGGAGAACCAGAGGATGCTTATTAGAAGATCCCTGGAGAGGCTCGCGTTGAATCTTCTTCTCCATCACCATCATCGCCATCTTCATCATCATCATCATCATCATCATCATCTTTTGGCCTTTGTTCTTCGTCTGGAGGTTTTTTTTTTTTTTTTATTCATTTAGTATGGATTCTCGTCTTGTCGTACTTTTTTTTTTTTTTTTTACATTTTTGCTGTCGTTGTTATTACAGTTGTTATTGGTGGAATTATTTTTGTAACTAGTATCGTAAACAATATAATGGTCGGTGTCGTTAATGGTTTTATTTTGTAATGTTAAAATTTTTAATAAGCTTTCTTTTCTGTCGTTATTACGGTTGTTATTAGTGTTATATTGTAATTATTTTTATAACTAATATCGTATACAATATAATGATCGTTGTTTTTAGTGGTTTTATTTTCTAATAATGTTAAAATTGTTAATAAGCTTTTTTTTCTGTCTTTGCTATTACAGTTGTTATTAGTGTTATTGTTGCAATTTTTGCAACTAATATCGTAAACAATATAATGATCGGTGTTATTAATAAAATGGTTTTATTTTGTAATGTTAAAATTGTTAACAAGCTTTTTTTTTTTTTTTTTTTTTTTTTTTTACTGCTGCTTTTGTTGCCAGCCAGCTGCCGGGCCAATAAGACTCGGCAGGAGCATCCCCCCAAAATAAACAAAGAAGTCGTAAACGTTATTGCCCTTGTTTTTATAACTATTTTAAAATGTTTATCATTCTAACTTTCATAATAAAACATGCAATGAAATGAGGAATAAAATCCACAGTTATATATCTTGTAACGAATCTGGACAATAAAGTCACTGGAAGATTTGTTATTATTATTATTATTATTATTATTATTATTATTATTATTATTATTATTATTATTATTGCTATGAGCATTCGCTTTCCTCCAGAAACTTTTAACGATCAGAGGAAGTTTGTTCTCAGGAAGTGTTCGGCTCGTTCTGATAACGATGTCTGTCACACGAAGAAGAAGCATTAATAATAATAATAATAATAATAATAATAATAATAATAATAATAATAATAATAATAAAAAATATTGCCGACACGATTCATTCTTTCACTATCTTGGTTGATGGCGATGGGTTTGATGTCATTGTCAGCGCAGTAATGATAGTAGCGTGTTTTTTGCTTTCATTTTTCTTGAAATGGTTGTTTTTTTTTATGCCGTTACATTTCTCTTTCTCTTTTAAGTATTGAATGCACTTAAAACGTAGACACAGATTAGAAATAAGACAATTCACGTCTAGCTATTATTTTTGTTCTTTGTTACTTCTAGTTTTTTGTTGTTTTAAATAATTGTTATTATCAATATACACTATAAGTAGGTAGTGTCTTTGCAATCGTTTTTAATCTTCTTCTTTTTCTTCTTCTTCTTCTTCTTCTTCTTCTTCTTCTTCTTCTTCTTCTTCTTCTTCATTATTATTATTATTATTATTATTATTATTATTATTATTATTATTATTATTATTATTATTATTATTATTATTATTATTATATCATTTCTGCAAATACAGAATGGCCGTTTTTAGTCTAAAATTTCCAATTCTCTTGTTGTCAACAGCAAAAGGTGAAATATTCACAACAAATTTGAATCAGTTCAAAACCTTTCTAAACACAGCAAGCAAGCAAGCAAGCAAAAATTTCAGTACTCAAGCATCTTAGTTTCACCAGGAGAGAATATCTTCCTCGAATATCTTACTCAGAATTTGCATCTAGTTATCGGCAAGAAATCGCCATTTTGTCACAGGAACCATTTCAATTAAGCAGATGGTCTTACAAATATCCGGTTGGAACTCATTATCGTACCCCATTTCAAACGTTCGAGACTCATAATTAGGAAGGAGTTTTAACCACTTTGATAACATTGCAACGCTGCGAAGTCAATAGTTTTTGAGTTTTAAGTTTTATATAAGGGGTTTGGTTTAGACGCGACGTTGCTGGCAAAATCGAAAGATCGTAGATCGATGTTACTGGAAAATCGAAAGATCATAGATCGATGTTGCCGGAAAATCAAGATATCGTAGATATCTTGATTCCAGTTATCATTAGTGACATGGCCCAAAGCTGGGAAAAATTTCTTCTTGAATGTCTGTATAAATAATTTCTGGGTTCATGAAATCAAAGGTTGTTGGATGCAAATTCTTCTCTATTCCTTTATTCACTGATCTGCCTTCCGTATGAGAGGCCTTGGACTTGTAACAACTCCCACTTATTCAAAGATGCTGAAACTTGGCTAATAATAATAATAATAATAATAATAATAATAATAATAATAATAATAATAATAATTCCCTGAAAAAGGGATGACTTTTACTGAGTAAAAAAACGTGTTTTTCTCCTTTTCCCATTTTCCAGAAAAGCTGTACGGAGAAAGGGTTTCCCGAAAATCTGGGATCGATTTCAGCGGTAGATTACAGCGCGTTATATAAGATCACTTCATAGAATCGCACAAGAAGGTGATGGAACAGGTTCTGTTAGCGCTGGAAACCATATATAATACCAGAGAGAGAGAGAGAGAGAGAGAGAGAGAGAGAGAGAGAGAGAGAGAGAGAGAAAGATTTAGGAGAGAGAGAAAGAGATTGAGGGGAGAGAGGGGGAGAGAAAGAGGGAGAGAGAGAGATTGTGGGAGAGAAAGAGAGAGAGAAAGAGAAAGAGAGAGAGAGAGAGAGAAAGAGAGAGAGAGACGTGGTGGTAGCAGGAACAGCAGACAAAGTTGTTCGGAGGCCTTTTAGTATTCTTGTAGGGTCGAGGGTCCTCGTGGCCAACTTTACGCCGAATTAAGAAGTCATTAAATGACTTGCGAAACTTTGGGGTAATGCCATCTGCTGGTTAACCTCTGGAATGTCGAGCAATGGGGTTTTAGGGTTTGAGAATAAAAAGAATTCCTTTGGGCCTGCTTAGTTAAGTTACCGGTGTTCACCTGCTCCTTTATACGCCGCCTGCATATGTGGTGGATGCTCACACTGCGGTGCCTCATATGTTTTTTTTTTTTTTTTAAGGGCAGAAGGTTATTTAATCTTTGTTTCAATACAGTGACTTCTTGGAAAGTAAAAGAAGCTTTTGTGAACTCTTAGTTGTGCTGTGTAAAAGGATGCTTAATTTTGTTATGAATCCTTTGATCGAATATATCTTTTTATTCATCATGATTTTTTAAAAAATCACCGTCCAAGATTAGTTTTAAAATCTCCCATTTTCCGTAGCCCTACCTACATTCTAATACTATCATGAAAATTAGTCCATACCCGTGAAGTAAAATGCAATTTATCATTAATTGAAGATATCAATTTTGTCCATAGATAGTTAGTTTCTTTGTAACTCCAATATTACAACAACTGGTTTGACGGGATGTAAACAGTTTCAGATTTCTTGTGAAAATTTTGATTAAATATTAAGCTTTGTTCCAATAGTTTGATCAGTGTTTCCATTTTATAGATAGTTATCTATTGTATATAAATATATTTTAGAAAGGTGGTAGGAGATACAATTTAAGCTCGCTCGGCTCAGCAGTGACTGCAGTATTTTCAACTGAATGCTAATGGATATCACCCCAAAGTAGCATTTAATAAAGCTATATATATTTGGTATATTTATATTCTCTCCCCATTCAGATGCAGCCTCTGTACATATTATTGTGTTGGTTCATTACGGGTGAACACATAATATTTTTGTTGTTCCAGAGGGAAATGCCACTGCTACCTTCTGTTTGTTTATTGTAAAAATTTTTAGAGTGTGTTAATTCTGTAAGGAATAGAGAAACGTAAACAAATCGTAAATACGATAAATATTGCGAATGTTAGTTCTTAGTGGCATTTGAATGGCTACTGTTTATAGGTGCTTTATTTTATAAAAAAATTTTAGCGACAGCGGAAACCCAACACTAAAAGTCAAATTAACAAGAAGCCCAGAATTTCAATTGCAAAGTTTCACCAGTTGACATAAAACTTTAGGTGTATTTACCGGACTGCAGTGGTGAAATGTGTAATATATATTCTAAATAATCCCTGTGCAATGTCAAGTAGAAATTTTCTATGTTTAGTAGAGATAAACCAAGGGTAGAACAATTGAAGGTTGAACCCTTTGTACCATAAATCAACATTGCATGTATATGGTTTTGTACGGGAAGAAAATTAGATATATAAAATTATATAAAAGTTTTATTATGACTCGCGTGTTTTTGCTTGTGATGAATCGTTTATATTCTTGTAAAGTTATGCGAAAATTCAATTAGATCCTTATTAAGGAGGAAGAGTAAGTTATGTAATTTTTATGTAGGTGCTGTGTTCCAAACGGTTTCAAATATGTTTATATATATATATATATATATATATATATATATATATATATATATATATATATATATATATATATATATATATATATCACGAATATTTGATCTTTTGTTAGTGACAAGGAGATAATTGGAAAATTTAGGCGTTCCCTTATACCCTATACCCAGGTAATTGGCTTCCTTTACATTATAATTTGTTCCATCAAGACCTCTTCTTCTGGACTTACTATTCTTAACGTCATAAATCCTAAGATCTCTCCCTTTCATGGTCTGAAAATCCTATAACGCAGAACAGACAAGTTAAATTATATCTTTTGAAACAGTTCGCTCACCTTCTTTTTTTTTTTTTTTTTTTTTCTTCCGGGAGATGATCTAACACGAAAAACCATAAGACGAAAATAAACGGAGCTTCAACTTGAAACCATGGAAGAGGAGAGACTATAAACCGGACCACTTTAAGAAAGTTTCAGAAGGGATTCTTTAGAGAAATCTTCCCGTTCGGAAATTCACAGAGAGAGAGAGAGAGAGAGAGAGAGAGAGAGAGAGAGAGAGAGAGAGAGAGAGAGAGAGAGAGAGAGAGAGAGAGGGCCGTCGATGGCGTTTGATCCAACTTGAATCGAGAATAATGAAAGTAGCAATTATCTTCGTCTAACCTTGAATCGCTCGCTTCATTTTTGTACTATTTTAATTCCACGTTAATTAAATACCTTGAAACGACTTTCGAGGTTCCCCAGTCAAAGAGAGAGAGAGAGAGAGAGAGAGAGAGAGAGAGAGAGAGAGAGAGAGAGAGAGAGAGAGAGAGAGAGAGAGAGGGCGATCCAGGGAAGACTTCAAAGGTTCTTGTGAGATTTTCATGTAAGTAGGGAGTTTTTAGTGCTCTTTGGTTAGATATGTTAAGGCCATTTGAATCTAATATTCTATAAGGCTTGAGGGCTAGACGGTCTTTCGTGGGTGGGTGGGTGGGTGGGTGGGCGTGGAGGACCCGAAGGGATTTTGCAAGACCCGAAAAAGGGAAGGATGGCAAGTCTTTATAAGTGTTTAAGTGGGTTGCGCCTCACAAGACGTAAAAAAGAAGGAACGAGGAAGGGTGAAGAGAAATGTAGATAAGATTATAATGAGAGATGAGGGGGATTTGGCCTTTATGAGGTCTGGCGAATTTAAGGATTTATGATTCGCGCGCAGTCGCAGAGTACATATATTAAACATGTGCAAATGCTGACGTATGAAGAAAGGCCTTAGTATATCCCATTGAATATATAAAACTCATTGCAACTAGCCAAGAAGGAAGCAGGTGCAAGGCTAATTTTGATGGAGTTATGTTGAGTGAATTTGGAATAAGTGGTTAGGTGTCACAGGGAAATGTTATATTACATTTGCTGTTGACTCTTCTAATGTATGTTATACTGTAATCAAAAGGGTGGTTGGGTATGATGGAAAGGTTAGAGTCTAGTAACGACAGAAACCTGACAGGCTTAGAATAAGCAGATGACGCCGTTTTAACCCGGAAAAATAACACGTTTTAAAGAGCTTGCTTGATAGAATGCATCATATATTCAGATAGCTGGAACTTAGGATAAATCTATGAAAAACTGATGTGAATACAGAGCATTCACGAAGGGGTGAAATAACATTAGTTGGAACGAAAATTAAAGAAGCTGAATCGTTCAGATTTTTAGGAGCAATGCTACCCAGTAGTTGCTCTCTTGAATTGGAATTTAGACAGATTAAAAAAGGCAAATGTAACAATGGACAGGCTGAAGAAGATTTGGAAATCAAATAGAATGAAATTGCTTAAGAAAGTAAGATTATGCATAGGTATAGCCCGATCTTTATTGCTATGCAGACATGAATCATGGAATGACAGTGAAACTATAAATGATTTTGTCGTTTTGTGAATGAAAGTGTATGAATAGTGTTAAAAGTGAGATGGCAGGATAAACTGAGAAACTGTGAAATTGCAGTTCTGGATGTGTTAAGGCTCAAGAGGAGATAGAGATGGCTTGGGCATGTCCTCCACAGATTCCAGTGGCGAATAGCTCGTGATATTGTCAGCCGGGCTTGTCTTGGCACCAGAAGATTGGAAGAACCAAACTTACTCGGAAAAGAGCAATGAGATGGGATGGGGGCTGTTACTTGCAGATAGTAGGGATTTGTGAAAGTGAAAGTACAGCAAAAGAATATATATATATATATATATATATATATATATATATATATATATATATATATATATATATACATATATATATATATATATATATATATATATATATATATATATATATATATATATATATATATATAAGTGTGCGTGGAGATGTATACATACATACATATGTATTTAAGATTTCTTTCGTTGTACTTCAGTTAACCTCGCCTTTAGTTTTAGATAAAAATGACACTCAACCCTGAGTATCTCTTTCCTGGCAGAAAGTGAAAAAACATGAATGCTGAGGAAAACAATAAAAAACAAGAAAAAGTATTTATCCCCGGAAGAATGACTGAAGCAAATGATGGTTATGTAGGCACTGACTGGAAAACCTGTGCCAGTTATTGGCATGGCAAGAAATGACAGTCTTTGAAGAACTGCGTCACCAGAAAATGTACTGTCTGAATTCTCTAGTTTTCAGAATTTCAGAAAGAATGTGGAGACACTTAAATTTTAAGAGGAAATCCGATTTTAGGACATTATAGAAACGAGCCCGTTTCTGTTCATTGCATCGTAAGAAATCGGAAGGTTGTAATTACAGTGAGGAAAATTTTCAAAAAGGAGTTTCATTTTTAGTTTTCTGTAAAAGAAAACTGTTGTGCCGGCTTTGTCTGTCCGTCCGCACTTTTTCTGTCCGCCCCTCACATCTTAAAAACTACTGAGGCTAGAGGTCTGCAAATTGGTACGTTGATCAT
>NC_089754.1:52677270-52689770 GCF_040412425.1 Macrobrachium rosenbergii
CGTGGCGCCAACCTTTAGTCAGGTTCGGGCAGCAGTAGCGAACAGGTTGTTCTCTTGGGGAAGAGAACTTTTGAGTACCAGCAGCAGTTCGACTTTGAGGACGTTTCTTGGGCAGCCGGTGTTTGGGCCCAGGCTGGTACTTCTTTTTGATATAAAGTAATATTGCTTTATTTTTGTGTTTCGTGGCCCGGACCTGGCTCATTTGTTATGGCCTTTATTTTTTTGTTATAGATTTTTATTAAGATTTAATATTAATAAATCTTTTTTTATAGCAAACTCCTGTATTTTGTTTATTCCTCCTTCTTTGTGTGTGCGAGCTGTCGATTAGCCAGAGTAGCCCCAATATTAGTTCCATCTAGATCCTGTGTTTTTCTTAAGGAAAAGGTTCGGAGGACCGTGACAGGATTGGCTCTGCTCTGGTTGTCGGAGTTTTCACCACATTGGAGGGGAGGTTGGTTGTTTAAAAAAAAAAAAAAAAAATTGTAATTTTTTTTTCTGTCGAGAGGAAGGTATTAGGATCTTTGGTTGTTTTATGGGCGGTTTGGTAGTTTGTTTGTTTGGCTAATCCTTCCCCCTCCTTTTATTTTCACAGGAGTGTTTACGTCTGTGTTGGCGTGGCCCAACCTTTAGTCAGGTTCGGGCAGCAGTAGCGAACAGGTTGTTCTCTTGGGGAAGAGAACTTTTGAGTACCAGCAGCAGTTCGACTTTGAGGACGTTTCTTGGGCAGGAGACCCTGTGTTTGGGCCCAGGCTGGTACTTCTTTTGATATAAAGTAATATTGCTTTATTTTTGTGTTTCGCTGGAGATGGTTTTTTTTTGTATGGCCCTGGACCTGGCTCATTTGTTATGGCCTTTATTTTTTTTGTTATAGATTTTTATTAAGATTTAATATTAATAAATAAATTTTTTATAGCAAACTCCTGTATTTTTTGTTTATTCCTCCTTCTTTTGTGTGTGCGAGCTGTCGATTAGCCAGAGTAGCCCCAATATTAGTTCCATCTAGATCCTGTGTTTTTCTTAAGGGCTGAAAACCTCGGTTCGTTACATATATATATATATATATATTTATATTTATATATATATATATATATATATATATATATATATATATATATATATATATATATATATATATATATATACATTATATATAAATAAATATACATATATATATATATATATATATATATGTATGTATGTATAAACAAGTTGATATCTAGGAGTTAAAATAGTATAGTCTTGAAATTACAGAATGATTAAGCTGATAAAAAAGTTACAGAAGAATAAATTTATAGGTCACCGTAATTTCTGTAATAAGCGTAACCTGAATTTTTTTTTTTTCACAGCAAACAAGAGAGTATCATTCAAGCGCATAACCTAATTTTGACAATATATTAATTTTCTCAATTTGAGTCGAAGTGACTTGAGGCTCTGCTCGGCATCCTTCTCTTGTAATTAGTGCGTTCGTAAAAGGGAAAGATACATCGTGCAAAGCACCTGATGGTAAAGGGCGCCCTTGCCGGAAAAGGAAGGCTGATGGATTCCACCAATTTAAAGCTCGGAGACGCAATGCAAAAGGTTCGGAAAATGCCGGTAATTATCCTTCTTGCCGAAGGACCCCCCCTTATTCAAGCACACGCCCTTGCAATTAATAACCAATTTCAATGCAATTTGCAGCTGAAATTAGTCAACACCTACAGCTAATCTCGAAGCCTTATTAATCTGTAATTAAGCACTTTTAGGCCGTATTCCTTTCCCGGACAACTTATCAATTATCCGTCCTATGAAACATAAAATTCTTTCTCTTTCACTTAGAGGAAATTACGTTTTGAACTCGTTGCACCCTCCCCCCCTACCCCACCCCCTCTCCACCACCCTATCCCTCTCTCTCTCTCTCTCTCTCTCTCTCTCTCTCTCTGTCTTCTCCCAATCCCCTCGACCCTCCCCCCTCCCCCACCCCCACCACCCCATTCCCATGCCCCTTCCCTCATCCTGATTGAATGCCCGCCAGTCATCAAAGGATTTGATATTTTCTAATTAAACGGCAAATATCAGGGAAAAGTTAAAGAAGTCCTTAAATTATGGACGCCGTCTACTTGTGAAGTTGGTGAAATCTTTTAGTGTCACTTCCCCGGGATATTAGAGCTCTCGATGGTAATGGCTTTCCGGCGAAGAAATTTGTCACTGGGTTGTTAGTTAACGCCCTTCAAAGAGAGAGAGAGAGAGAGAGAGAGAGAGAGAGAGAGAGAGAGAGAGAGAGAGAGAGAGAGAGAGAGAGAGAGAGAGAAGTATGTTTGTCGAGCTATGATGCTTTGGAGTGGAATTGAATGAAATAGAGAATGAAACAGGTTTCTTTAGGAATGATACATTAGAGTGAAATTGTGTATGTGTGAAAGAGATAGTTATAAAATATGACAGAGTGGAGTAATTGAGAGAGAGAGAGAGAGAGAGAGAGAGAGAGAGAGAGAGAGAGAGAGAGAGAGAGAGAGAGAGAAGAATGTTTGTCGAGCTATGATGCTTTGGAGTGGAACTGAGTGTGAGAAATAGAGAGTGAAAAAGGTTTCTTTAGTAATGATACATTAGAGTGAAATTGTGTATGTGTGAAAGAGACAAACTATGACAGAGTGGAGTAATTGAATGAGAGAGAGAGAGAGAGAGAGAGAGAGAGAGAGAGAGAGAGAGAGAGAGAGAGAGAGAGGGAGAGAGAGAGAGAGAGAAATTATATGTTTACAGAGTGTGGTCACGCCCCCTTCAGTGTTTACAACTTTAATCTGAGAAGGCGTTTTATTAACGTTCTTGAAGTGAAATGAGTGAGGACATATATACTATATATATATTATATATACTATATATACACATATATATACATATATATATGTATGTATATTATATATATATATATATATATATATATATATATATATATATATATATATATATATATATATATATTTACATACAATAAAAGTAAACAAAATGTTTTTTTAATAAGGACATTTGCCTTAATACCAAAAGATCCTACATTCGATTCACGATCGACACGAAATCTTTTAGGCCTTTACTGTTAAATCCCGTCGTGCCTTTTGTTACCTTATCAGTGAATTATGCATATCGTAATTAGATGGCTGTACTGGGTCACATCCAGGTTGAAAAGGGCAAGGCCCTAGGAAACTCTCTCCTTAAGGACTTGCTGAAAACCAGAAGGTCTCTGCATTCTGTAGTCGTCATCTTGAAGGGAGATGAAATATATGTTGACAATCTCTCTCATCTACTTCTGAAACCTAATTGTCTTTCACTTAATCCCATAGATTATCCATTTTCTTCATACGTGCTCTCGTTT
This sequence comes from Macrobrachium rosenbergii, assembly GCF_040412425.1. NCBI lineage: Eukaryota > Metazoa > Arthropoda > Malacostraca > Decapoda > Palaemonidae > Macrobrachium > Macrobrachium rosenbergii. The sequence continues at coordinate 52,680,611 of NC_089754.1, forward strand.
TTTATTTATCACCCACTGTTAATGAGGAATATTAGTAAGTGTAGGAGAGTAGGAAGAGGGAATGAAAACATTGAGTAGCAAGATTAGGAAATGGAAAGATAAATGACATTAAAAAAACATTGAGATACATTTGCGAGACAGGACAGATAGGATAGTCAAAAAGATAGTTAGAGAGCAAATGAAGACAAGGAATAAAAATAGCGGGAAGGAGGTGTGCAGTAGTTTTAAGGTAAGATAAAGATAGATAGGCAAATGGATCACAGAATAAAAGATGCATTTGGTGAGGTGTTGTCTACGGAGTAAGTATTTTAAAGAATTGTTGAAGATAGAAGATAATGTAGAAGAGAGGTAGAACTGATAGAAGATAGAGGATAGGCAGAGCTGATAGAAGATAGAAGATAGGCAGAGCTGAAAGAAGATAGAAGAGAGGTAGAGCTGATAGAAGATAGAAGAGAGGCAGAGCTGATAGAAGATAGAAGAGAGATAGAGTTGCTAGAAGATGGAAGAGACGCAAAGCTGATAGAAGATGGAAGAGACACAGAGCTGACAGGAGATAGAAGAGAGGCAGAGCTGATAAAGGATAGGAGAGAGGCAGAACTGATAGAAGATAGGAGAGAGTTAGAACTGATTGATGCAAGATAAGCAATTCACTATCTTTATGGAGTGACGCAAGAGGTTTAGAGAAAGGACGGTAGATGTAGATGAACAGTTCTGAGCTGAGGAAAGGAGTCAAAATGACACTTGGAATAGTAGATGTTAGTAGATAATACAATACTGATCGGAGATAGTGAAGAGAAATTGCTGAAGTTATGGAAAGAATTTTAAAGTTGTTGTCCTTAATCCCAAGTATGTGCAAGTGTGTGCGCATAGGTTTAACGGGTTGCTGAGGAGATCTTTGCGTAAGTGTCTGAAACAGCGAATGTCGTGGAAGTTATCCGCAAAGGGGTTCCCCCACAATTCAGTATTTCAATTGTGTGTTGACACTGACCGATGACCTAGTTTTTTTTTCTGGAGACAGGTCATAAGTGAATTCAGCTTCTTTTTTCATTTCCTTTAAGTTACTCTATTTCCTTGAGCAATCCACTGCCGGTGAACTGCGATCATGTTTTGCTGCGCAAAGTGTTTTTTTGTTTTTTCCGCGAAAGTGATTTGCATATCACGATTCCTTCAGCATTATATTCCAGCTCTTTAAAGCGATCAATTTTAGTCCATTTCAACGCCGGTGGCTGGAGGAAGTAGAATAGGCCACGTGCGATTCTTTTCCAGAGAAAAAGGATTGAATTGGAACCGAGGAGTTGAATTGGCGGAGACAGGGAGAAGTAGGATTGGCCAAGGTTAGGGGAATGGGAGAGAGGGGGGAAGAATGGAGGGAGGTAAAAGAGAGAGAGAGAGAGTGAGAGGGAGAGTGAGAGAGGGTTCTTCACATTTTTCGCGTATCGGGTATCGCGGCCCAAGGCACTTCATAATCTGAGCAATCTCTTCATAATGCCTTGGTCTCCTCCGATATTACACGGGCGCAAGGGGCAACAAGGTGCTGGGCGCTGCTTGTCATTATGGTCAGGCCTCCCTTGGTTCCGCCTAAGGAAAATGACCCTTACTGCTTGGGCCTGTGATAGGCAGGGGAAGTTCTCTAGGCCGGATCATGTGTCTAGATGGTTAAAGGAAGGCTTCATTGTGCCGATATCTTTAAGGGAATATTTTTCTCTCTCTCCCTCTCTCTCTCTCCTTCATCTCCGCTGTTGCAGAGCGATGATCATCTTACGCTTTCAAGTCTTATTTATGTTTATTTTTTTTTTCTACGCCTTTGCTTATCTGGTTTATGAGATTTCTGTAGATTACTCTAGATTCTTTGTTTATGCGCTCTGGGCGTTCGGCTACGACGTCCCAGCGTCTTGGGCCGTCAGGTGTTGCTAGAAAATAACTGCAGTTTTATGAATTTCTAAGAAGAAATTGGGCTTTTCTTGTTACAAGGGTTGTAGTCCTACAGGAATTTGGATTATCGTGTCAAGGATCATTTTCATGATGTGTTATTTTACTAATAAGAAAATTCCGGATTTTATTGGAAAGGTTTATATAAAATATCTATTTCATCTAATGACGGGAAAAGAATGTTTCCTACCACTGTAAGTTTAACATGGATTGTGGACACTGGTGTTGCGTTTTTGTTTGCAGTGGTAATTCCAGGTAAATTCTAGGATTTCAGATGTTTGTTTGAATGTAGTTAATAATTTTTCTTGCCAAATTATGAACTCCAGGTGTAAAAAGATATTTAGTTTGTCAGAAACATTGTAGTGTATCCTGCAAATGCTTCTTACTAAAGATTGCGTTAGATTATAATTTTTCATTTTGTTTTTAAAATTTAATTTTAAATTGTCTTGGGCACCTGTAATGAGAGGTAGGTGATGATAAGGATGTATTATTATTATTATTATTATGATTATTATTATTATTATTATTATTATTATTATTATTATTATTAATTTCAGGTGCAGATTTTTGGTGTTTTTTGGAATTACATAGCTCACTTGGCTTTGTCCCGATTGCACAAACACATATCAAATGTGACAATGCCAGAACACTTGGTATCGTTAGTAATGTTCCATGTATCTGTAATAATAAGATGGTATTAGTGACACGTACTGTACTTCAGATCTGTCGTTTCACCATTAATGGATTATTATTATCCAGCTTTACGCTTCCATCCTTAATGGATCTCCATCTTCTGCGCAGAATTACTCGAAGCGGTGGTTTCCCTTCTCCTAAGGCCAGTCTTCGTGACTCAATATGTCTTCCCGAGTTGTGCTGTGTAACCCTCTTTCGTAAGTAACGTTTCAAGAAAAAGCTTCCGTTTTTAGATTTCTGTAAAGGAAAACTATTGTGCGGCTTTGTCTGTCCGTCCTCACTTTTTCGGTCCGCCCTCAGATATAAAAAACTACTAAGGCTAGAGGTGCTGTAAATTGTTATGTTGATCATCCACCGTCCGATCATCAAATATATCAAATTGCAGCCCTCTAGCCTCATTATTTTTTTTATTTTATTTGAGGTTAAAGTTAGCTATAATCGTGCATCTGGCGACGATATAGGACATGCCACCACCGAGCCGTGGTTAAATTTTCATGGGCCGTGTCTCATACAGCATTATACCGAGACCATCGAAAGATAGATCTGTTTTCGGTGACCTTGATTATGTGCTGTAGCGGCTGTACAGAAAACTCGATTGCGCCGAAGAAACTTCGGCGCAATTTTCACTTGTTTCCATAAGTTCCAGAGCATTCTGGAATTGATTGCCCAGGCTCGTTTTGACAGGAGTCGACAGCTGTCATCGTTCGAGATGCCATCATATAAACCTGCTGGGTATCAGAAGACTGTTTTTATTACCCATACTTCAAAATGGCGCAACATTCTTCCTTGCAGGATATTGGCACTTATAAGTATAGAGATTTTGCAGTGCTAGTTAAAAGAAGCATTGTGTACATTCACCATTGCTTTAATTGTTTGTTTGTTTTTTTTTTCTCAGCGCCCGTCTGTGTGTGTTGATTTTTCCCTTTATTTGCGATTTTTTTCTCTTTTCATCTCTGGGCATTTTAATTTTTTGGAAGCTTGAATAACAATTTAAGACTTTTGGCTTGTTTCAATAATAATTTAATAATAATAATAATAATAATAATAATAATAATGCATAAAAAATTGTAATGGCTACGTTGTCAGCTTAATTTTCATATAATTAATATACTTTTCTTTTATTTCAGGTAAGTTTTGGAAGAAAAGCTATTCCAACACAGGATTTCTAAAGACTACGTATAGTAAGTATGGATGCTAGGGTTTTACAATATTTTTTTTTTGTGTGTGCAAAATTTGATTTTGCATTCATTCCTATTGCGGTTATTAATTTACTGGGTATCGGATTATGAGGCTCAGGTGATATATAACAACTATGTATTATGTGGGGTATGTAATATGTGAAAACATTCTTTTTAGTAAAGTCAGTTGGATGATAGTTTATGAATTCAGACTCACCAATTGTCTTTTGCCAGGCTGGAATGACTTCAATCCCATTTATAAAGGAATTCTTTTGTTATTTTTCAAGTATTACTTTAGGCAGTGCTGTTCAGAGGTGATTTGGCTATGCCGTCCCCATCTCTGGTCGTTTGATGTTAGGCTTCATTTGTTGAAGGATATCGTGGAAAGTCTTGGCAGGCTGGAAACACTTAAACCCTTTTATGAAGTAATTCGTTTGTTTATTTTGCAAGTATTACTTTAGGCATTGCTGTTCAGAGCTGATTTGGCCATGCCTTCACCATCTTTGGTCTTATGATTTTAGGCTTTATTTGTTGAAGGATATCATATGGTAATATTGAGCTCAAAATTCAAGGCAGTTTTAGAGCACAGTTTATTTTCTTGTAGTATTTTTTTGAGGGGGCATTCTTATACTTTTTTATTTCTAGTTCTTTTGTCCTTATTTTATCAGTTAAAATTAACATGTTAGTTTATATACACATACATACATACATACGTACATATATACATCTTACATATTGCTGGGTTTAGCACGTCGTTACGAAACACACCGACTCCTCGTCGGCTGCAATCTGCTTGATGCTGATGTAAGATCCAGGGATTCTGTCGTATTTAAAACAAGAAGAAAAATGTTGCGAAAACGTAAAATGGATTTGTCAATCGCAAGCGATCAGTTGATTGGTTGTTGATGATAGGCAGACACCAGATATTTTGGGAACTAGATGGCGAGAGAGAGTTTTTTTTTTTTTTACAAGACTCTGAAAGCCAGTTTTAAGAAATTCCCTCATTTTTATCCTTTATGTGTATATATCTGAATATATATTATATAATACACACACATTATATATATTTATTTATTTATTTATTTATTTATTTATCAAGGAATGTCTGTATCTGTGTTATAAATGGTTTTGTATATTGCTTCTCTGCTCTTTTATTCGTCCTTATGTATGATATTACGACTTATACATTACCTTGTTTTGTGTACCTTTATATACATATATATATATATATATATATATATATATATATATATATATATATATATATATATATATATATATATATATATATATATGTATATATATTATATATATGTATATATTATAATATATATATATATATATATATATATATTATATATATATATATACATATATATATATGTATGTATATATATATATATATATATATATATATATATATATATATATATATATATATATATATATATATATATATTATATATATATATATATATATATATATATATATTATATATATATACTTATATATATATATGTATGTATATTATATATATATATGTATATATATATATAAATAGCTATTGTAATATATATATACTTTTATTATATATGACGTGTGTGTGTGGAGGCATATAAAGAGCTATTGTAATTAGCCCACTTTTATTTCCGTAATGGAGGAATATTTTGCCCTCTCGTATATATTCAATATTTCACTGCAGCGAGAATGAATTAATTACAAATTATTTTTAGAACTTCTCTCTGCCATCTTTCACAGTCGCACGGACATTTTTAAGTCGAAAGGAACTAAACATGTTTTAATTAAAGTCTTGAAAGAATGGAGCATGGCGTTTTTATTTTCGTACCATTTGCCTTTGGGGAAAAATGTCTAGATAAAGAAACCTTCTCTTTGAATACTCGGCGGATATTAGCTGCACAATGTTAAAGTAAATCTATTTTTTTTTTCTGTGTACGATATTGCCGTGTTTGCAGGTAAAATTTTCGGAATTTAATTCCTACTCACACACATACATACACACACTCACTCACTCACTTATATTTATATATATATATATATATATATATATATATATATATATATATATATATGTATATATATATTTTTTTAATTTTTTATCTGGTTGGAGGTGGATCATTGTGAAATATAAAGCAAAAACCACTCCTACTTTCATATTCTGTATGTGTATGTGTGTCATATGTACACACACACACACTTACATACATATACAGTATATATATACATATATATATATATATATATATATATATATATATATATATATATATATATATATATATATATATATATATATATATATATATATATATATATATGTATATATATAATATATATATATTGGGGATAGGTATGAAAAAGGATATTCCATTTTTAAGATCCTATACACAAATTATTTAAATAAAAAAATGGTCCATTCATTTGCCATTTCAAGTGTAGAGTACTTCACCCAAGTTCCCTGTGGACCGTGCCTTTCCATACAGTGCAGTGTTTAAAGTGGTTACCATTGTCTCCACTATGAGTAATTGTAAGCAGGTATGCTAAGTCTTTTTATATTTTGACCCTCGCAATTGTAGGATTGAGTGTAGTGATTAGAATTGAAAGCAGAAAATATAAGCGTTGTTGATAGCAATTATTGTTTTTATTACGTTTGACCGAAGTTGATGGGTTTTTTTTTTTTTTTACTTGATACTGGGTCTTGGTTGTTCTTCTCTACCCCGTCTTTCTCTTTCCCTTCCTTTACCTTTCTCCTTTGTACTTCATGTTTACTTCTCCTTTATTTCAACGCCTTCCTTCCTTGCGTTTCCCTACACCTTTACCCCAAGTCAACATCCTTTATCCTAATTTACCTCACCTCCCGCTTTTTACCTCGCTTAATCCAACTGCCTCTTGTGGTTCATTTCCTCTCTTTACCCCAAACTCCTTCTTTTTTTTTTACCTTGCCTCCCTCGTTTATTTCAAATTCCCTCTCTTACCTCGCCCCCCCCCCTCACGTCCCTTACCTCCCTTTCATAGCAGAGAGACCCCTTGTGGCTTTAGTAAGCTGCTTTCGTCGCCTGATATCTGTTAATGCTCCTTTGTGCAATGAAATTATCCAGCGAGGAAAATATTGAGGTCCAGTTGCGTGTGGGATTAATTGCTTTTGTTGTGGAGACTCCATATATTTCATATATTTTATTTAAAAAAAAGAATTTTTATATATTTTTGGAAGGTTTGGGTCTGACAGCATTGACGCATGTCATCGGTGTCCCTAGCTGCAAATGTATATTGTTTATTTTATTAGTGTAATATAATCATAAGATTCTAAGTTACATTCTGCGGGTTCTAGGCTCCGATTTTGTTGACGAGTGTCGCCATTGTCTATGTATGGATATTATTTGTATTTAAAAAAAAAAACAGTTGTTTTAGATAATATGGAAAATCGGTTGTTTGCGAATATTGCCACTTTTATTTAGACAGGTTATTCATTGTCCTTTTTATTCGTGTATAAAAATGTTTGATGAATTTCGTGTGTCTTAAAAGAACTTGTTAATGGCTTACATTAGGGTCTAGCTTAAAACTCTCAGGTGTACTTTGCTTATAGATCTGAGTATAATGATGATTCTAAAAAGAATCAGTTATAATGATTGTGAAAACAAACAAATACAAGGAACCTAAACAATACAAAGTTTCACGAATGAACATAACAAAAGTGTAAAATGTGATTTTCATATAAATGAACTAATATCCAATCATTTTTCTTCCAGATATTACGATTCCTGTGTAAACTATATTTTCCTTTCAATAATTTTGAGGATGCGCATAAACTTACAATGAATAGCCGGTTATTTGTTCAGAATATCCTCATGTTTTTCCCGCTATTTTCGTATGCAGTCTGACTCTCTCTCTCTCTCTCTCTCTCTCTCTCTCTCTCTCTCTCTCTCTCTCTCTCTCTCTCTCTCTCTAATTCCTCTATCTCGTTCTCCTCAGTCATTTCCGTTTTCATTTTCCCCTCGGCTGTGCTCTATGAATACTTAGTTTATTTCATACCTCGTTAACTTCCCCTCACCATTTATAGGGTTGAATACTGTATATTAAAAATGCGATTTCCATCGAAGGCAAATTTAGAGCTAAGATATGGAATTGGTTGTTGGTTGATACAAGTTTTTACTGCGAAGCAATACGCATTTACAGCGCGATATGTCTGTACGCTCGCGTGCTCCTGTCTGTATTATTTTACCCCGGGCGGAGATGGGTGAATTTCTTTGTGAATGCTGGATTATATATATATATATATATATATATATATATATATATATATATATATATATATATATATATATATATATATATATATATATATATATATATATATATATATATATATATATATTGATGAATAATACAATTTTCTTTAGTAATTCATGACACTTTTTACTGTGGAGAAATGAGAATGATCAATTGTGGTAAAGCTCCCAAAGGGGAAGAATTTCATATATGTACACTTTCTCTCTCTCTCTCTCTCTCTCTCTCTCTCTCTCTCTCTCTCTCTCTCTCTCTCCTCAGGAAGAGACACTTTTGTAAACAAACATTGTAGACACCTACACAGACGAGCACGCTCTCTCATTCTGCATATAGATACATATGTACACTCTCTCTCTCTCTCTCTCTCTCTCTCTCTCTCTCTCTCTCTCTCTCTCTCTCTCTCTTCAGGAAGAGACACTTTTGTAAACAAACATTATAGGCACCTACACAGACAAACACGCAATCTCATTCTGCATATAGATATACTGTATATGTACACTCTCTCTCTCTCTCTCTCTCTCTCTCTCTCTCTCTCTCTCTCTCTCTCTCTCTCTCTCTCTCTCTCTCTCTCTCTCTCTCTTCAGGAAGAGACACTTTTGCAAACAAACATTATAGGCACCTACACAGAGGAACACGCAATCTCATTCTGCATGTAGACATAAACATAGTCACACATACATATACACACACGTTTATAGTGTGTGTACGTGTTTGGAAAGGAGTGAAGAGACACCACGATGTTTTTTGTAAGTGTTACATGTCGCAGGAAGAGGTTGTCCCATTCCATTCGGAAATAGAGAGACAGACGAACAGGCAGAAAAGGTGCGGAGAGAGAGAGAGAGAGAGAGAGAGAGAGAGAGAGAGAGAGAGAGAGAGAGAGAGAGAGAGAGTTTCTGGCTTAACAAGCTGCAAAAGTTGTCTTGCATCGTAAGTCTCGCCAATTCACTTAACATCCATAGACTCTGCAGCGCCATTATCGTCCAAGTGGCTATGTTTATGCATGAATTTCCTTTCAGCCACTCCGCCGTCGTAAACTTGGAAGGCTGTGAATGCCTCC
>NC_089754.1:52692270-52724770 GCF_040412425.1 Macrobrachium rosenbergii
ATAACTTATTTTTTCAAGCACCCAATATTTAAAGATTAAGTTAAACAGAATAACTATACCTTGACATGCGACCATAATTTTGTTTTTAACATGGATAGCATAGACATCGTTTTGAACACGCCAAAACGCTACATCGAATAGCCTGAGTGTTAATGTATTATATATAAAAATATATGACAGTCGAGTAATATATGAGAGTTAATGTATGATGTATAAAAATATATGACAGTCACGTAATATCTGGGTACCTGTTTTTACCTCTTATTGAATACTATTATTTGCCGTCACGTTTGAAATTAAAACCGTGTTTTAAAATTGTTTATCGTTTTCCGTTAATTATCCAGTAGCGTTTGTACTTCCTTTGAGCGTTTGTGGAATTGAATTTATTAGTATTGTTATTATAATTTAAGACTGAAAAATTCTAGCTTGAATTGCGTTTGCATTAGGTTTTTAAATTTGATCAGTTTTATTCGTTTATCTACGTTTTATTATTTTCTATTACGTCAGAATTATGTTTTCTTTATTCCTCAAGTTTTGATAATGTTTTCATTAGTGTTTCTAGTTTGAACCATGTTTTCATAATTTTTTTAAAAATTAGGTTTGTTTTTTCAGTTATTTTTTAATGATGAATTATGTGTTGGTGGAACTTTTTTTTTTTTTAACTGCCTTTTGTAATCACCTTCAGAAGTCTTCGAGTGGAGTTCCCGAATCTAACTGGGCGCGAGAGGTCGGACCCCCGCCCCCCAAAAGGTCGGAAAACAATCCCCCCCCCCTCCCCAAAGTACGAGAGCCAATAAACAACGGCGCTTTAATTTTCCACTCATTAATGAGTAAGCTAATGTGACGTGTCGACTACTTGTTTGGCGCCTCTCTCTCTCTCTCTCTCCTTCTCCCTCTCTCTCTCACTCTCACTCTCACTCTCTCTCTGTCTCTCCAGATCCCGGTAGCTAATAAACGTATATTGTCGCCGGTTTTGGAACGGTTTCCGGAGTCCCGGAACCTTGTGAATTGACCCTAATGACGGCGCCTAGATTAAATTAAGGGGCAAATTGAGTTAAAGCATTCGATAGCATTGTCGTCGTCATCCTAGTCGGCGGTCTCTCTCTCTCTCTCTCTCTCTCTCTCTCTCTCTCTCTCTCTCTCTCTCTCCTCTCTCTCAAAATTTGTTTGTTGGCATCATCACCTTCACACTCCCCCGCCCCCCCATTCCCCTCCCCGCATAGTTGAAGTTCCCTTTCTCATTGTAAGGTCCTTCTTACCTCCCACCCCTTCTCTCTCTCTCTCTCTCTCTCTCTCTCTCTCTCTCTCTCTCTCTCTCCTTTGCCCAACAGCCACCATGGCAGGAGTCTCATGGCCTTCGTGTTGTGTACTCAAAGCTTTGATTTGTTTTCCTCCATTTTTCGTTTTTCTCTTCGATTTTGTTGTCTGTCATGAGAAATCTGTTGAAATTCGTTTTCATTTTTAGCATTTCTTGAAGAAATTCTCTCTCTCTCTCTCTCTCTCTCTCTCTCTCTCTCTCTCTCTCTCTCTCTCTCTCTCTCTCTCTCTCTCTCTCTCTCTGGGTGCCATCAAGTTAGTTTAACATCAGTCAGCGACGCTCTCTCTCTCTCTCTCTCTCTCTCTCTCTCTCTCTCTCTCTCTCTCTCTGTCTCTCTCAAGTTAGTTTTAAAATCAGTCAGACGCTCTCTCTCTCTCTCTCTCTCTCTCTCTCTCTCTCTCTCTCTCTCTCTCTCTCTCTCTCTCTCTCTCTCTCTCCAAAAGTAGCCTACTTAACATGCACGAAAAATCTCCGGTTGGCCCAAATGTTTGTATATATTGCATCACATCTCCTAAATTAAAAATAGAAAACATTCTGCATTGTCGAAAGGCATGGAAGTTATTTAAGAAAAAGGATTTTTATTTATTTTGTAAAAATAATTTCCTTTACCCATGGGCTTAATCATCCAGAATCATGGTGATTAAGCGTATGTGAAGGTTGCCCAAGGAAATTCATCCATGTTACGTTCACTATAAGGCAGACAAGTTATGCAGTTGAACAGTAAATGCTTACTTAAACTAATATGGAGAGACGCTGGCGCATGAATGGTTGATTATGCAGTTATAATCTCCAATTCACCTCGATAACAAATGAGGAGTCTTGCATTGCGAGCGTCAGCCATCAACAGACGCAGCCCCGCAAAGAGTTGGTGCTTGCAAGCAAAATTTCAACCTGCGAACGAGCATTTTTTCATAGGGAGGGCAGAGTGGTGTTCGCGTGCAACAGGTTGGGAATCACTGCCTAAGAATAAAGGCGAAAGGTGGAAATCTTACACTTTTTTCACACACACACACACACCCATATATATATATATATATATATATATATATATATATATATATATATATATATATATATATATATATATATATATATATATATATATATATATATGTATATATATATATATATATATATATATATATATATATATATATATATATATATTATCACTGATGCTACTGTTATATTTATTTTTCTTAATTCAACAGAGATGTCACTGCCTGACCTTTAGATACAAGTTTTTATGCAGCACGGATGTAACTTACTGCGTATCGTACATAACAAAGTCTGCCAGGTTGCGGAAAATATACGCTTCCTATTTTTCATTTTGCAATTTTCCACATAAATTCATAAAATAAATTGTAACGAGAGGAGCAAATCAGAAAAAAATAGAAGTTATTAGGCACCACCTCTGAAGCTAGATGATCGGGATTTATTAACTGAAGTCTAAAATATGAATTTCATTTTTTATTGTTTCGTTAAATTCAGGGCCTCTTTTTTTTTTTTTTTTTTTTTTTTTTTTTATGCTCACACCAGCTTAAAGCTCAAGTGATCTTTTCTTAAATGAATTTGTACGCCATCTGTATGTGTGTTTGTGCCTCCCGAAAGCTTTTCCCATTTATGACTTCTCCAGAAACATTAGATCGATTTTAGCCAAATTTGGATCAGATGTTCCCTGAATAGATAGGATTTAATTGTCTGCACAAGTAGGTTGTCGCATCCCTTGTAAGGGGCGAAAATTAAGAAAACGCAAAGAAAAGAAATATTGCCAGACAATTGATAATATGTGTATAAAGTCTTTTTTAAGAATCTTTGTCTCAAGAATATCAGAATTACACTTTGTCAAATTGATATGCAGTTCTCATGTAGCATTGATTCAATTTTTTAAAAACCATGGCCGCAGGGGAAGGTAAAGTCAAAATAAGGGTCCAAAGTTCTGTGTAGGAATATAGAGGGAGACTTTTAATTTTGTATTTGCATGAGCAGAAAGCTAGCTCGGGTGGGAGGCTCATGGTACCCTCTTCATTTAATGGGGGTCTTAGTTTATGATTTTATGACGAACTGAAAATTCGGGAATTTTTTTGTCTAAGGTTGGGAAGTTATCTGAAAGATATCGCCTTCCTCACTTTTGATAGTGTTTTTTATGTGTATATTGTTCATTAAACTTATTATAGTTATTGAAACCTTTTTGGATGTTGATAGAGACCAGAGAATGGATTAAAATTTCCATAGATTTTTTTTTTTTTTTTTTTTTTTTGTAATATGAACCTTATCACAGTCGTGTTGTGAACCCTTTGATATCCCGGCCTTTAATTATTTTCTATTTGCTGATTTACGTCATGATATTGTCAGCCTCCGTCGGGAAATGAAATAACCCCCATGACGTGAAAAAGAGAAATGCCTAATTTTATTTTGACCTTTCTTTGCGTTACCACAAAACAAAATGCATTGAAAATAATTGTCTTGTGGATATTAATCTGCATGATTGTGAAGAGCCTTTGAGCAATTATTTATAATTGAAAACCAGGGGAAGGACCTCGAGGGTGGTGGACAATATTTCATTCAGTTTATAGCAGGGCGCTTATTATTATTATTATTATTCGGTATCCGCTCGACGTTTCGGGTGTTATGGGAATTAGTACGTATGTCACATGTAAATGCAAGTGTTCAGAAAAGAGTGGTTATGGATTCTAATTTTTTTTATTATTAAAATTACGTCACACACACACCCACACCCACACCCACACTCGGATATACAAACACATATATACACATCATATAATAATAATAATAATAATAATAATAATAATAATAATAATAATAATAATAATAATAATGAATAAATGCATTATTCTGCATAAAATACACTAGAGTGAATATCATGCATAGAGGTGAACTACAAAAATACTTAAAATGTAGATAAACTTCTACATTTTTAGTATTTTTGTAGTTTATCTCTGTATGAAATTCACTCTAGTGCATTGCATGCAGAATAAAGCATTTATGATTATATATATATATATATATATATATATATATATATATATATATATATATATGTATATATATATATATATATATATATATATATATATATATATATATATATATATATATATATATATATATATATATATATATATATATATATATATATATATATATATATATATGTTTTGTGTGTGTATACATTGTGTGTGTGTGTGTGTACAACTTGATTAAAAACGTCTAGGTGAAATGCCTGAACAAACTTTACCCTTACATACCACGAGCGATGTCTGTCTGGAATCAAGAACAAGAGTTTGTTTTTCCTTGAGGTATTATTACCGAGCATCAGAACGTTCAGGCCGCACGTCGAGTATTTGTAGTAAAACCTCGGAGAAAATTTGGTCTTATCTAGTGCAACGGCCCTTTATTAAATCTTGCTCGGGAGGAGAATTTATTGCGCCCCTTCGGACACTTGATTATAGTGAATCAAGAAAGGAGATGGATTTGCATAGGTAGGTAATGGATTACCCCCCCTTTCACCTCTCTCTCTCTCTCTCTCTCTCTCTCTCTCTCTCTCTCTCTCTCTCTCTCTCTCTCTCTCTCTCTCTCTTTCGAATCGCTTGCTCTACTCGACATGCATGTTATTATTATTCATAAAGGTCTCTCTCTCTCTCTCTCTCTCTCTCTCTCTCTCTCTCTCTCTCTCTCTCTCTCTCTCTCTCTCTGAATCTCTTCTTCTACTCAGCACGCATATTATTATTATTTAAAAGGGACTCCCTCTCTCTCTCTCTCTCTCTCTCTCTCTCTCTCTCTCTCTCTCTCTCTCTCTCTCTCTCTCTCTCTCAGTCGCGTGTCCCACTCAACATGCGTATTATATTATAATTTAAAAAGGACTCTCTCTCTCTCTCTCTCTCTCTCTCTCTCTCTCTCTCTCTCTCTCTCTCTCTCTCTCTCTCTCTCTCGTGCTAGTCAACATACATATATTATTATTATTTAAAAAGAACTTTATTTGTTTTAGCCGAGCCAGGAACTAAAAGCTCCGCCTCTTAGTGAAGAGTATCCTTCAGTACCCCACGAGGATACCATTATTAAGCAATCAGATTTTTTGTAGTATTATTTGGCAGTCAAGTTTCAGATTATAATTTTTTTGTTGTTGTAACATTTTCCTACTCGTACAGTGAGAAATGGCCATAAAATCATTACCTCCCGGAAACCGCTCTATTTATTTGTTTTTTCGGCCGATGGTTTCAGAGAGAGTTATACAGTCACCAGTTTGATATGAAGTAAATAGGTCTGTGGAAGCGGCTTTCCTCTCCGCAGTAAGATAAAGGAACGACCGAAGGAGCCACGTCCAGTAAGAAGATTTGCTGATGGGGGGAAAAAACTGTTAGAGGATTTTCGGCTGTTTCCATTATGAATAAAAAATGATAATTCTCTCTCTCTCTCTCTCTCTCTCTCTCTCTCTCTCTCTCTCTCTCCGGCGTCGTATTACTGGATGTATATTGGCACAGGTAGATGTTTAAATTCTTTTCACTGGAAAATTTTTTCGAGAGATTTATTCAGTATGCAATTTTATTTTCTAAGCTTTTCGTTGATATGATTATATATTTTTATATTTTCCATACATACAAGCCGAAGGAAATGCATGTGTTCCGTGGTGAAAGCAAGCACATTTCACCTTTTATCTGGATAGAGAGTTAAGTATACCTTAGTGTAACCAGACCACTGAGCTGATTAACAGCTCTCCTAGGGCTGGCCCGAAGGATTAGACATATTTTACGTGGCTAAGAACCAATTGGTTACGTAGCAACGGGACCTACAGCTTATTGTGGAATCCGAACCACATTATGACGAGAAATGAATTTCTATCACCCTCTAATTCTTCATTGGCCGATGGAGAGTCGAACGCTGGGCCAACAGCGTGCTAGCCGAGAGCTCTACCCACCCTTCCAATTTTATCTGGAGAAGATACAGTGCTGTTATTGAACCCACTGTAGACGATGGGGTAAGTCAAGACACTTTAACCAAATTCTTGTGGGTGCAAAGGTCAGTGGAACAGGCAACAAGACGGCCTTGTCTATCTAAGCTTAAGGAAAAGCGATACACGCACTTCTTGAAGGATGGAAAAGCTTAAGACTTTGAGGAATGTCCCCAAGAAGACTCAAAAGCATTACCTTCTGAGAGAAATTCTCATCTGTGACTTTCAGCGTGGCACAAGCGTCAAGGCAGGATATCTGATCACTCAGTTTCGTCGAGTTCGTCGCAACAGACAAACTGCATTTTAAAAATCCTATGGATTATGAATAGAGAGAATGCACAATATATTAATTGTTATTGGTTTTGGATATCGGTATTGGATATTTGAAGATCTGCAGTTACCTGAAAAAAAAAACCTTCACATTTATTAATTTTTTGTTGTCGTTCTCATTTCCTATTGAGTAGAATGTAGTGCATAGTTGTAGGTAGACTGCGGATGTATAATAATGATGAAGTGAATTTTGAAATGGATTTATATTTTTTAAATATCATGTATGCTCTGTTCATTTTTATGAATGTCCCATGATTACTGCATTCCAAAAACTAAATCAAATTTGAGCAAGTTTTTTTACCTCGATGAAGTTCGAAATGGCTCACTGTTATCTGTTCAAAATATGCAAACTGTAAGTCCATGATTTTGTAAATATTGCAGAGCAAGCGGGATTTATTTTAATGTTTGATGATATGGAAATTCTGTAGCGGTGCTTAATGATTTTTGTTGTTTTATTAGTAAATTCATAATTTATGTTCTGTAATAGGAGAATATTTTCCCCTAATATCTAGTTGTTTTATTGAAAAAAAAAAATATGTTTGGAATCCTCAAAGAGAATTAGCTTTTCAGTAGTGCTTGGAAGATAAAAACAAAAAAAGTGTTTATTCAGGGGAGA
The DNA here is from genome assembly GCF_040412425.1 of Macrobrachium rosenbergii. Taxonomy (NCBI): domain Eukaryota; kingdom Metazoa; phylum Arthropoda; class Malacostraca; order Decapoda; family Palaemonidae; genus Macrobrachium; species Macrobrachium rosenbergii. Next base: position 52,699,504 of record NC_089754.1, read on the forward strand.
TTTTTCTCATGTCTATTAGAGCGTATGTTAAACATGATAGATTCATAATTTTTTGCCAATTTTTGAAGTATTTTTTATGATTTTCACGCATGTTAAGTCGTAACTTGATGAAAGCACTACTTTCAATTGTTCCATGTAAATGTCCGATTTGTTTTTCAGAAGTTTTAGGACGCCACCGCGACAATTTATTTTGGTTTCGTTCAAGTGGAATTTTAGATTTTTTAAAAAGTTTTCCTTCTCCCAAATATACCGTGGAGGTATATGGCCTGGTTAGGAAGAGCGAGCGAGTTCGGAACAAAACTCATCGGATGAGTGCATTCGGAACTACAGCCACTGCTAAAGCGCGGTGGGCGGTTGATGGTACCTTGTTTATGGACATTTGAAAAGGTCATAATGGATGAAGTATCAGAGAGACAAATATTTTCATTTCACTCATGAACTCTCTCTCTCTCTCTCTCTATATTTTTTTGAAGGCAATTCGCGATGTGGGAGAAAAACATGAGTAATTTTCCCGAGAGCACACGCAATACGCTATTGTTTTCGTAGTGGTGTGTTGGACCGGAAGCGTTGATTTTGGTTGTTGCAATTGAAGGTAATAGCTTAGCGTATTCGGTAGAAACACCCACGTTTTAGTTGCCATTTCGAGTTTGTGATCACAGCTGCCGGCAGCTGTGAAAGATACAATATGGTTGGCACTTCAGAAGAATGACCTCTACTCATATATGATTTAATGAGACGTATTAGTGTTGTAATTTTAAATTACCGGTACTGCTCACGAATTGCAACTGCACCTAGAAACTCATGACGTAATTTCCAACTGCCAGTCACAGATTACAATTATTCCAGAGAGGTGCTATCGTTTTTATCCAATACCACTTTACAGCTTGCAGCTACCATTACAAATACATGGTTGTAACTTTAAATGAGTGTTCACAAGTCACAAATACTTCGAGGAGAACTAACTTTGGTTGTAATTCCAAAACAACCGCGCTTTGCATTATTGATTGTAATGTAAAACTAATGATCACAGCTAAAAATGCTTGTAGAAAAACGTATTTTAGCTGTATTGTAGTACAAATTATATTTTTGAATGGATTAATAGCATGGGCTCTCTACCTTATTAAAAAACCTGATTATAACCCATAACTCTTTAAAAATTATGTTAGGCTTTTGATGGCAAAAAGTACCACAGATTACAAATGGTCTTAGGAATTAGGGAAGGAATAAATTTGAATGGGTGATTTTAGCTTAATACTGCTCGCGACACTTGTGAATGTAATAAATAAAGGAAGGAATTGAACTTACAGCTGTTCTTAGTAAAGTGCGTTGTGTTTATGATCTGAAAAAAAAGACATGAACTAACAACACTCATTAGTAACATGGTTGTAACTAAACTTTTCGAATTTTAATGACATAAAAATAGGCTCTTGTTTTTCCAAACCATAAGAATCCCCAGCTTGGCCCCTGAAGGGATCCCTTCAGGAGAAAAGTGGCCCCCAGGGTCCATCAGTAGGGAAGTAGCTGAAGAAGACCTCTCTGCCGAACCAAAAAACCTAAGCTTCCTCTGAGAGTCTGTGACTGAAATCGGAGCCAACTCTAAATCCCAGAGCCAAAGAGATCCTGAATGTCCTCAGGAAAGGTTTCTGTAGAATAGATTCAGTTCCTTCAAGGAATCACAGAAAGAAGCTGGGCCATACGCCTCTTTTCCATTATTAGAATAAATCAAGTTAAGCATTAGAGACAGTCCTCTCCAGGGATTCCCAAAAAAGGGGGCTCTTGGGACCTGGCCCAGCGGAGGTGCCCCGTTTCTGGTGCTTCCAAGGGAAGCCAAGAGGCCATAGTTTTATAGAATTGTTTACTCCCCGAGATTAACTAAAATACTTGGGAAGGCGAAGCAATCTTACGTCATTGGAATAAAACATCTGACTTAATTGTATTTTGCTTACAGTAAGTTTTGCAGCCTTTTGACATGTATATTGTTCTGCTTTCTGTCCAGTTTACTTGTTTTTCTTCCGCTCTTTTCCATTCTTATACTTCCAGTTTTCCAGTTTACTTTGTTGCCCTTCTCTCTGATTTTGGAAACCCAGAGCAGCAGTTTCAGTCTGTGTTTGATTTGTAATTCATAACGTTATCATCTTTTACTTTGTAAAAATCCCAGAGTACTTCTTTTCGGTTTTACATCTGTAATGTATTTAACCCTTCAATTTTATTATTCTCAGGACATTTAAACGCACGATTTTTAATGCTGATGTCGGAATTTCCCGAAAAGGACGTTTATTGTGAATGTATTCATTGCATATATTCGTTATAAGGGTATACAGGTTTATTTAAATATGTATTTCTTTGTTATAACCAACGGCCTGTTTTTAAGTATTTTTCACGTATTTGCATTCTCTTCATTGGAAACTTGATTTACAAGTTAAGGGAGTTTTTCTGGCTTGCTTTATCTGGCTGTTTGCGAATTTTGAATGATAATAGCGCACGCATCATCCTGGAATAAGTTTGCTTTGGAAATACTGGAAAGTTTTCTGACTAACGTATAACACATGCAGATTTCGAATGAAATCTACTTAGGAAGACGCCGTTTGTGACAGGCACGCATACTCAAAGTTTAATACCTCTTCTTGACATGAGTTTATGATAATCTGGGCCAAATGCGATATTCAGACAAGCTTACCTTTTTAGTCAGGTAATCAAACCTGCTGTCGCTGAACATTCTTCGAATGTCTTTCTCTCGTCGCGTCGTACGGAGGTTGGAAATGAAGTTATGTGCCCACCTCTCTCTCTCTCTCTCTCTCTCTCTCTCTCTCTCTCTCTCTCTCTCTCTCTCTCTCTCTCTCTCTCACACACAACAGAAGTAGGTATGATAGACAGTGACATATTGAAGCCCTCTTCTCTCTCTCTCTCTCTCTCTCTCTCTCTCTCTCTCTCTCTCTCTCTCTCTCTCTCACACAACAGAAGCAGGTATGATAGACAGTTGCACATTGAGCCCCCTCTCTCTCTCTCTCTCTCTCTCTCTCTCTCTCTCTCTCTCTCTCTCTCTCTCTCTCTCTCTCAGCAGAAGTAGGTATAATCAACAGTTACATATTAAAGTCTCTCTCTCTCAACAGTTACTCTCTCTCTCTCTCTCTCTCTCTCTCTCTCTCTCTCTCTCTCTCTCTCTCTCTCTCTCTCTCATGCATGTGTGGTATCATTAGCATCGCATAATTGTTGATGTAACTCTGTCTAGAATGTATGAAAGAGTAAGTTCCGCAGATGCGAATATATTACAGACATGCCTAGTGGTTTATTATATCAAAAATGCTTGTCCAATTTAATTAGAGGATCCTTATGCTAAATGAATGTAGTTCCTGTTCAGTTTTGATACTTAACTCACCAGTATCCAAATATAATACGTAAGTTTTGTTAGTATTTTCATCCCTTTTCTACGAAAACCTGATTTTAAGGACTTTTACTTTTATAAAATGACGATAATATAAGAGATGGTTGAGACGTATGGTAACATCCTTCAACTCGGGGCAAGTTACTTTAATTCGGCATAGGTATAATCGACAGGCATTCTTTGTTACACACTGAAAATTATATAGTTACACATTGTATTTTATAGAGTAGGGTTTATGTCCTTCTGTTGAATTCTTGAAGTATGGAAATCTTGTGGTGTAAGAGAAATTTGTCCTAAAATGCAGAAAATCAAAGTTATTAATAATGAGACATACGTTGCAGAGCCTTGCACATTGATAATCCGACTTTAGTAACTTAGAATAAACATTTTTTTCCTTAGACATAAAAGAAAAAGAAAGTACGACCAAATTTTTTTCCTTAGACAAAAAAAAAGTACCACCAATTTTTTTCCTCCGACGAAAAAAAAAAGTATTTTCCTTAGACAAAAAAGTACGACCAAGCAAAAAAGTACGACCAAATTTTTTCCTTAGACAAAAAAAAAGTACGACCAAATTTTTTCCCTCAGACAAAAAAAATTACGGACAAATTTTTTTCCTCAGACAAAAAAAAAAAAAAAAAAAAAAAGTACGACCAAATTTACTTTCTGCATATGTAGGACGTAACTTGGCCCCTGGCGCAGAACGTTTTGGGAGGGGGGGTTTTTTAACAGCCTTTTTTTTATTTGTTTTTTCTTAATTTATTCAAGCATTTGTGTGGCTCGATGCACAAATATCCACGCGAGGGCCTCATTTTAGATGTCCTGTCACGCCTAAATGTTCTATATTCCGCTGCCTAAGAGAGAACTGTCCCGCTATTATAATTTCAGCTGGATATTTTCCTCGAGTGCCACTCCATAACTTCTGTGCACCTTCAGCTTATTTTTTTTTCTTTTTTCCTGGGTTATTATCTTCCTTTCCTTTTTGTTCCTTTCGTTTTTTAATTCGCATTTCGTTCTGCGATTCTGATTTGTCTGGGGTTTTATTATGGCGTGTGCTTAATATATTAAAAATTGCAGTTTTTTTTTTTTCATTTTGATATTTTTTTTATTGTTTTCATTTTGTTACTACTATTCTCAATATTGTTACTGTCATTTTTTTTTTACTATTCTCAATGTTATTACTGTCATTACCATTATTTTGAATAATGTTTTTTATACTTCTTTAGCAACTGTGTGGGTATTGGTGATGTATAATTTTTTATCATGTTCTCTTATGCATCTAGATTATGCATGTTATTGTCTCTGCTTTGTATATGGCCGTGAGCTGAAATAAAGTATATTATTATTATTATTATTATTATTATTATTATTATTATTATTATTATTATTATTATTATTATTATTATTATTATTATTATTTTTGCTCTCGTTTTCATACTTCTTTCGATTATGGCCACTAATTGTAGCTGTTGTTACGCCAAAGTGCATGTCTTACAATTCTCATGTTGTTTTATTTTATTTTATTTTATTTTTGTTCTGTTGGTGTTCATGTTTCTGAAAATTTGCGTGCAACTGACTCGCGAAAATGAATTGTCATCGTGACTCTTCATGTAATGGCATATTATTTGCCTGAAAATATGTAATCAGTTCATTTGCCTAAATACATATTCTTTTGATAAGTATAAAAGGTTTTGTGTAATGTGTCCGCTTCAAGTACAAATTTGCTGACCGAACTGAATGTACGAATATTTTAACCAGTATCTTTTATTTTTAGTATTCATTCTTATTCTCTGACAGTTCATTGTTCTAATTTTTTTATGGACATCATGATATTCTTTACACGTAGTATTCATGTGTGGTAAGTTTAGATGTCTTGTGGCTATTTCTTATGTTGGAAGATGATTTTCTTGGTGAATTGAATTTTTTTTTTTTCTGTCTTACCACTGGAATTCACAACATTGTTTTTGTGTGGGAAAAATATGGTACTTCTCGTTACTCAAGTTACATTTCAGTTCTTAGGATTGTTTTCTGCAAGCAGAAATGTAGCTTTCATTTTGAAGGCGATTTATTTATGCTTTCGACTGTTTACTGCAAGCAGAAATATAGCATTTACTTTAAACTAGATTTGTTAATGCTTTCATTTGTCTTTGTCGTTGGGATTAGGGATTAGTGGCCTTGTATCGTTACGTTTTCATTCTCTTGCCGAGTGACGGGGCAAATAATAATAAGGCCTCCGTCTTCTGGCCTAGTTTCCGCTCAGACATATATTCTGCCACGTTGCTTCCATTACCAGAGAACGCGAATCAACTGCGTCTCTCTCCCATCCCACAGAGCATTCATTAGCCTCGATACTTTCCTTCCACTTCTGTCATCCGCGTCAATATTTCACCTCCGGTCTTCTTCCACCGCATTTCCTTTTCGCCCCCTCCTCCCCCTCCCCCCCGCTCCCCCCTTTCCTAATGGGCTACAAGTATGACTCGGAGGTGTCACACGATTCATCATTATCATAACCACGACCACCTTCCCTTTCCGAATTGGGTTTATTTTTTTTATTTCGTCTTTCTTAACGGAAGGGAAGGAGGAGGAAGGAGGAAAGGAGGTCTTGCGCATCGACGAATGTGATGAATGTTTGATGATGTATGGATGTATGTGTTTGTGTATGTACGTACGTGTTTAGTCGTGGGGGGGGCCTCTTTTATGTGCGTCATTACGTGAGGGCTATGAGTTGTCATTGTCGTTTTGTGTGCTGATAGATTTGTGTGTTCGTGCGTGCGTGAACCTGATTGTCTCTTTAAGCACACGCTATATTTTGATTGTATTTGTTCTTACTCTTAGATATAGTTTAATACCCTCTGTAATTTTCAATTTAAGCTTTACAAAAGTATACGCAAAAAGAACACTAACACATACGCAGCCACAAAGAGAGAGAGAGAGAGAGAGAGAGAGAGAGAGAGAGAGAGAGAGAACTGGAGATGAGAAATGAGAAACGGTTCATTAGGGACTCTCAGCGTCTTTGCGTATCGCTAATGAAGAAAACTTGTAAAACTTCTTCGGCCGAATTTATTGTCGCCCCTCGACCCTCGTGCTCCTTCTTCTTCTCCTTCCTCCTCCTCCTCCTCCTCCTCCTCCTCCTCCTCCTCCTCCTCCTCCTCCTCCTCCTCCTCCATTCCCTACTCGAATGGACTGATAGAGAGAAGGTGATCTGGGTAATGGGGACTGCTAACAGAGAGAGAGAGAGAGAGAGAGAGAGAGAGAGAGAGAGAGAGTTCCCATATGTCGTGTAGGTTTTATTTTTGTTAGTTCTTATGCCATTTCTCCATTCTTATGTGGATGCTTATTATGTTACGTATTTTGATTACTTAATATAATGTGAAAAATAGTCAGATTTTTAGCTTTGTATTAAAGAATTAGATTAATTTTTCTCGAATGTATAAGGCATAATAAAAGTCTTATTTTTCTCCTGAAGCATCTTCCCTACTCCCATACTGTTTTATATATATATATATATATATATATATATATATATATATATATATATATATATATATATATATATATATATATATATATGTGTGTGTGTGTGTGTGTGTGTGTGTGTGTGTATGTATGTATGTATGTATGTATGTATGTATGTATGTATGTATGCATAGAAAGAGAAACTAGGGAAACAGCTTCTCTAAGTAAAGAGTCAATGCTAGCTAGTTTTGATAGGTCTTAGGAACAAACAACTAGACTTGCGTTGAGCATTCTGACACAGTTCAGAAGTTCATATAATTTTATGACTCCTTGGGATTTTTAAAGCTGTGCTGCCTTTTACCTCTGGCATATAGGTCGGCAAAATCTCAGGTTGGCTTTTCTTTGGCTTTTTGCCGTATAACATTTTCCATAAAGATTTTATTGACCAATGGAGTTCTTGCGTATATAGATTTATGGTTTAACCGTGTTTATTTGAAATTTGCCTGAACGGAGCTGTTAAAGTTGTGTTGTTTTTTACCGTTTAGTTTAAGTGGTATGGGGATTAAGAGGTATTGTGTACTTTTAGAATTGTCCTTTCAAAAAATGGAAACTTTACAAACGTATTGCAATGAAGGCGTATATATACTAGAACCGGCATCAGACATTAATGGTTATTGACTGAAACATGCCAATTTGAATAGAACTGGTATCCGATATTAATTATCCCCATGAAAATCAAATATTGTCCTTTTTTTTAAATAAATGGGCTTGCTGAAGAATTGAGTGAAAAGTCTACTTACTTCTCAACCATGTAAAAAAATTACGGGCTGCTCTATGAGCAAGAGCCCGTGCTTGTATAAAGCCAGGTCAATTAAAAACAACAACATTGTAACAAGATCATAGGATAGTGTGACCAGGGGTGACTCCGAAATTTTTGACAGTTCTGAGAAAACATTCAGTTCTTCCAGAGATATTCAAGCCTTAAGAGAAGTGGCCTTAATGTTATTTTCTGTTTAGCTATGACAAGCACATGACAAAGGATATAAGATCATGGGAAAAATATAATAGGTCGAAGTAGAGTAACTTATATAGCCATTAACAGATATACAAAGCATTATCAGCCATTGTTATTTTCACGGCCAGAGTGGATTGGAATACCTAATGAACAAAGGGAATTAGAATTAGGGCTACAACAGTTTTCTTTTTTTTTTTTTCTTTAGACAGTGTTAAGCAAGGGTAATTAGTTTATCCGATGTGGAATTGCAGGAAAAAAGATAAAAGGAAGGGATACGTAGGTGAGAATAAACTTTTTGTTAAATATCGTTTATTTTAATCTTCATTTATATTATCTTTTTTTCATTTATTCATTAATATGTATATTTTTGGTTGTTCACTCTATGTAATTTTGAAATTCTTACTACAATCTAGGCACTTATTTAGGAGAGAGAGAGAGAGAGAGAGAGAGAGAGAGAGAGAGAGAGAGAGAGAGAGAGAGAGAGAGAGAGAGGAAAAAGAAACATAATGCGTTGCTAGTGAGCATCCACATAACCGGAAAGGCTTGTGATCTGTCAACGAATAAAACTGTAGAGAATTCTGGGGGAATGTTTAGGGGAAAGGATGGGGAAGGGGGAAGATGGAAGGGGGCTGGGAAGAGGGGTAAATAGCCAGCATGAGTGTAGAGATTAGTCCCTTATTTCCGGCTGCCTGTTGGCCTTGTCCTGCCTGATCTCGGAGTTCATTTCCTGCTCTTTCGTTTTTTTATTTTTTTTTTATTTTCTGTTATTTCATACAGTAGTTTGTTTGGTCCTGTAACTTCCTCGGTATTTCCTGTACTCTAGTTCTCCGTGTGCCGGTCTCTGGTGCAGGTGAAGTGGGGATTAAATGTTTCCGTTTGCCGTCGTCACTTTTAGCCAAAGCACGTCTCCCAGATGGGGTATATAGAATTAATTCTTTTTTCTGTTTCTCTCCGCTCGTGTGTCTGCCTCCTGCACATGCTGGGGACTCCTTTTGCTCGGGTCCTCCATCTGTTTGTACATAGGTCTGTTAATGTGTTGGGGCTATATCTCCTCGAGTGTCCATTTGTTCGCGTGTTTCTCGAGTCCTCTTCATAGCAAGATGGAAATTTGAGACTCAAGGCAACATCGGCAAGTTGCCCTTTTATTTTTTTCTTAATTTCCAGCTATAAAAAGTGGCCAGGCTTCTTATTAACAACGACTTCACCTTATTACATTAGTTGAGGTATTCATAAAAAAAGGATGTATTGATTTAGATTTAGTCGTGGCACTGGGAAGTGTCATTATAAAAATTGTATAGGGTGTCAATAACGGAGTATTTAGAGCCTCGGTATGGAATAACAGCCATTGATTTTCAAGTCTGGGATTACTGTGCTGGTACGACGACTAATGAAAACGCTTCATTGAAGAATCTTCATAACAGTATTGAATAAAGAAGAGTTAATGTTAAAGGTTAACCGATAGTTTTGTCTACAACAAAGTATAAAGGTCCTCATTCTCCCAATGGCTCTTGTGTTTGTAAGTTTATTATTTTCAGCTGGGACAGTTATTTTATTCTTCTCGGTGAGAGGGTTTTATTTCTGTAGATTTATGTATTTCATCCGTATCAGTAAAATTAAAACGTTCAAAGGTAAATTGGTTGAAATTCATGCATTTTAACCCTTAATGAATGGGTATCATCATATGAGTATCTATAACAGGTTTTGAGTGATGGACGGGCTGACTCATACGAGTATTAATATTCCGCGCCATACGATTTGGATGAATTTAGCGGGAAAGATGTTCATATCTCTTCAATGGTCGATAAATGACTTACGGCAACTGTACTAGCCCAGCACAGGACAGAGTTAAGGAATGTCAAACTCCCATATTTCTCAAAATGTCCAAAATGACTAACATTCTCTTCGACAGACTTTTATCACGAAGACCTCTTTGTGATTCCGTTGAACTCTCCAAAACATAACTCTGGAGTTTTTTTTTTTTTTTTTTAAATAAAATTTCGAAAGAAACAGATTCTTCTTCTTTTTTTTATACCAAGAAACATCAAAGATGTTCACACACATCCCAACTTTAAAGTAACCGTCGGAATAAGACGTAAGTTTTTATTTTTTTATTTTTTATATGAAACTTTTGCATCATAAAAGGGGTCCAGAATCCCAAGAATTTTCATTATTTCTTCAGCATGCGTTACGCTTGACCTTTATTATAGGTTAAGTCGGGTCCCTTATTTTTTTTTTTTTTTTTTAAGCGTATACTTGTTAGTTTTTCTGAAGTACTTTTCCCTTTGTACTCTGGTGTGTTATATCGCTTATGTATTTTGGGGTACTTACAGCTCTTAGTGTTGTTGTTTTGTGTTGGTACCATCCGCTGTACTGGTGGTCATTTGATCAGCGAGGAAAAGCGATACTTGGGTGGATGACCACCCAGAAAATGTAGATGCCGTCGCCGCATAAGCCCCTTGGATATTCTCGGAACAGGACTCCCACCTTGTGGCACAATTATTTAAAAGGGAAAATTCCTCTTTCACCTTAAATCCTTTTCATCGTAATATGCGAGAAGACCCAGAAAACGTTATTAGATGCTGCTTTCCCTGACATCAGCAAATATTCGGCCAACTTGGAGCGGTGTGATACAGTCAGATGTAATTAAGTCGTTTTTCCTCAAAAAGGAAGCCAATCCCCGGCGTCCTTTTAGGTGAGGCAAATGGTATGATCACTTGATCGCCATATTGCATATATATATGCATATATATGCATATATATATATATATATATATATATATATATATATATATATATATATATATATATATATATATATATATATATATATATATATATATATATATATATATATATATATATATATACATATATGTATGTATGTATGTATGTATGTATGTATGTATGTATGTATGTTATTACTACTTCCTTCCCTGACATTTTATAATATATTAATTATCTTACGTTATTAGGGGGAATGAGTTCCTTGCAGGTACAAAAAAATTTGTTCGAGTAGAAGGGAAACCTTCTCCCGGCATGTCTTCTTAACATTTTTATTTTCTCTTTTAGGTAAATAGTCTCTGCCTGTTATCCAGAAGCGTTTCTTATTTAGGATGATAAGGTGACCCAGTTCCCTTTCTCATTGTCTGAATTCATTGTCTGAATTCACCTGGGATCCCACCTTACTATTAAGAAAGAGTCTCTGGGAATAACTCTGGTAGTTGTAACCCTTGTGATTTCATTACTCCTGTTATGTTGATGAGCTTAATACATCGCAGAGGCCTTTGGAATTAAAGGGAACCTTGTTTACATAATGCTTGGTTGTTTTGCTGGGAGAGAGAGAGAGAGAGAGAGAGAGAGAGAGAGAGAGAGAGAGAGAGAGAGAGAGAGAGAGAGAGAGAGAGTTTTCAGAGGGCTCGCTCATTTTTTGTTACCTTTGTTGATCAGAAGTCGTGTAACATGATAGCACAAATATCTTGGACCATTAATCGGAGTTCTTTGTTTGATTATGCTTGAATTACGTGCTATTGTTTGAACGCCGGTGCTCCACTGCTATAGAAATCATTGAAAGGTGAGCTCTAATTACAGCGCTGTTTTATCTTTATGTTGGCTGTGTCTTGTTTCAGTATAACGTTGGTGTTCGAAACGGATTTGTCAGTGATGTTAATTCTTGCATGGTCTTCTTCATTTTCCTTCTATGTTTCGTTTTGCCTTATCCTTTTTTGCATATTCCTTCTGCAGTTCTTCTGCGTCTTCCGTTTACGTGATGTTATGTTGTTAATTTGTTTCTTGCTGTAATGCTTGCAAACAAGAAGTTTCTCACAAAGGTTGACCCAAGGAGGAAAGGAAATATTTGAATTACTTTTACACTGCATTTTCTTTCAGGAAAAAAAATTTATGTGCGTCTGTTTACGTACTGATCTTCTGTACACACATACACACACACACACACACACACACACACACACACACACACACACATATATATATATATATATATATATATATATATATATATATATATATATATATATATATATAATAATATATATATGTGTGTGTGTGTGTGTGTGTATGTGGTATGTACATATCAGACACCTAATTGTTCACTGGTTTAGTGCAAGACAAAGGACGCATTCTGATTACCATTCCTCCCATTCATAATATCCAAAAACTCATTCTAGCTTTAAATTCCTAACACTCGTTTCAGTTCAAGAAATATTCCCATTCATTCCAGTGACAGATTACAAGCACTCATTCCAGTGATGAATTATAAGCATTTATTTTTGTGCAAAAATCAAATTTTCACTCAAGTGATAAATTATTAAAAAAACTCTTTGCATTTATAAACACCCGTTCCGGTGATAAATTGTAAACTCATTCCTGTGATAAATTGCAAACGAAAGAAATTACAAAAGACCTTCAGTATGGCACTGCAGATTACTGCTTGAGTAATGAAACCAGCCTCTCATTTCTCATGGCAAAATACGTCCAACAATTTCGTTCAATTAAGATGTGTACATATCGAAAGTGAGGGAGCCCCCTCCCCCCCTTTTCTCCCTCAACACACACACACACACACACAAAAAGAACCATTCTTGTTAATGGTGTAATTGCCTCCCCCCTCCCCCCTCCCACCCCACCTTCCCCCAATTTCACCCCACCCCAATTCCCCATATCCATGGGTATTGGGTCGTTACTTGTTCCACTTTGGCATGATTAAGGCAAAGTGGTTCTTAGAATGGGGTCTAATGAGTTTCAACTAACCCCCTTTGCACGTTTCTCTCTTCCTGCAATGCAGGCCTGAATGATTGCATCTCGCAGGGGATGCAATGTTTTCGTTATTCCCGTCTCCCATTTATTAATTTTTAGTCATTTATTTATTTCCTCTCTAAGAACTAATAAGGTGTCATTTATTTATTTCCTCTCAAAGAACTGATAAGGTGTCATTTATTTATTTCCTCTCTAAGAACTGATAAGGTGTCATTTATTTATCATTTATTTATTTCCTCTCTAAGAACTGATAAGGTGTCATTTATTTATTTCCTCTCAAAGAACTGATAAGGTGTCATTTATTTATTTCCTCTCAAAGAACTGATAAGGTGTCATTTATTTATTTCCTTTCAAAGAACTGATAAGGTGTCATTTATTTATACCCTCTCTAAGAACTGATAAGATGTCATTTATTTATTTCCTCTCTAAGAACTGTTAAGGTGTCATTTATTTCCTCTCAAAGAACTGATAAGGTGTCATTTATTTAGTTCCTCTCGGCTGGTTCAGGAGAGGATTTTTTTTTTTTTTTACGAATACTTTAAGGACTAATAAGGTGTCCTCAGCTCTCTGCAATCATCTTGCAATTGAATTATATCAGATGTGCGAGGTACAAATTCCCTTCCCACTTAACCGTTTTACCTCCTTTGTGTGTCACTGTTAGATAATCATCGGGCGTAATGAGGTATTATTTGTCGTTCAATTTAAAGCGTATTGTTGTACCTGAAGGCGGGCGGACAAAGCAACTGACAGGGCCGTGTAAATCGATTCGGCGAAAGAGCGATAACGTCTTCAGGAAAAGTAAATAAAACATCCTCCATTTTTAGTTTTCTGTAAAAGAAAACTATTGTGCCGGCTTTGTCTGGCCGCCCGCGCTTTATTCTGTCCGCACTTTTTTCTGTCCGCTCTTTATTCAGTCCGCACTTTTTTCTGCCCGAACTTTATTCTGTCTGCACTTTTTTGTCCGCATTTTTTCTGTCCGCCCTCAGATCTTCAAAACTACTGAGGCCAGAGGGCTGCAAATTGGCATGTTGATCATCCACCCTCCAATCATCAAACATACCAAATTGCAGCCCTCTAGCCTCAGTAGTTTTGATTTTATTTATGGTTAAAGTTAGCCATAGTCATGCTTCTGGCAACGCTGTAGATAGGCCACAACCGGGCTGTGGTTAAAGTTCCATGGGACGCGGCTCATACAGCATTATACCGGGACCAAAGAAAGATAGATCTTATTTTCGGTGGCCTTGATTATGAGCTGTAGCGGCTGTACAGAAAACTCGATTGCGCCGAAGAAACTTCGGCGCATATTTTATTTTTTTTTTATTTATTTTTTATTTTTTTTTTTTTTTGTGCCATCAGAAGACCCCTCTTTAATTAGGTTGGGAGTGCAACCTAAATTGTTTTTCCAGCACTTTCCATCATCTCCCCCTTAAATTTTATTGGACAATCGCGTGACACGAAGCGCAATTTAATGTCGGTAAGCTGGTAATTGTGACATTACCCTTCTATCGTGTGCCATTCGGAACTCTGTCAAGCCCAAATTCTGTGCAATTATATTGATGTCGGAATGATTGCAAATTCGTTTGGCTCTGTTCTTTATGTTAGTCCTGCAGTGGTGCCTGTTTCTGCTTCAGAATTTTCTTGTTTTGTGTCATTTCAGGTTTTTGTTGTTTGGTGTAATTGAATTTATATATTTCCTTAAATGTCGACAGTTCGAGTTTCTGTTTTTTTATGCTTTGTTCGTTTCACGTCCGCTATTTTTTTTTTTTTTTTTTAATGCAATCAATACAGTTACTTTAAATAACTCCTGAAGACGCTGTAATTACGGAGAGAATTCATCTGTTGGCAGAATGGCTTAAGAAGGAACTCGGCAGATGATGAAATTCGACATAGGATTTCTAATTTATGCAAAGGGAACGTTATGAAATAAATAAGAATTGCTTTTAAGGTAAATCCTTTTATAATCTTTATATTCAAATATTCCTTACTTTTTATAGCAATTTAGAAATCGTGAGAATATCTTACGCGTGAAAGTCGCACAAAAAGCAAGTCTTTAAAGAGGATTTTATTTTTTCCCCCTCATCACACCACGATGATAACTGACAATTTTGTAAGGTGTATGGCTTATGACAGTCCATTAGAAGTGCATAAATTTGCCAAGAATTATACCTTACTCCCATACCTTGCTGGTAGTAAGTAAACGGTAGTAAAAGAAATAAATAACAAGTAAAAAATGCGCCGAAGTTCCTTCAGCGCAATCGAGTTTTCTGGACAACGTATAATCAAGGCCACCGAAAATAGATCTATCTTTCGATGGTCTTGGTATAATGCTGTATGTGCCGCGGCCCATGAAACTTTAACTATGGCCCGTGGTAGCCTGGCCTATATCGTTGCCAGACGCACGATTATTGTTAAATTTACCTTAAATAAAATAAAAATTACTGAGGCTAGAGGGCTGCAATTTGGTATGTTTGATGATTGGAGGGTGGATGATCAACATACCAAATTGCAGCCCTCTAGCCTCAGTAGTAGCCTGGCCTATATCGTTGCCAGACGCACGATTATTGCTAAATTTAACCTTAAATAAAATAAAAACTACTGAGGCTAGAGGGCTGCAATTTGGTATGTTTGATGATTGGAGGGTGGATGATCAACATACCAAACTGCAGCCCTCTAGCCTCAGTAGTTTTCAAGATTTGAGGGCAGACAGAAAACAGTGCGGACGGACAGACAAAGCCGGCAAAATAGTTTCCTCTTCAGAAAACTAAAAAAGGCCCTTATTTACCTCTAAATTACCAAGTACCACTCCATCTAGCCTCAACGAAGGAACTTATAACTTAGGCCACTTTGTTTGCCCGTCGCTTTTTGTGTGTTTGACCCCGGTGACCTCAGGTGGAAAGGAACCCCGGAAGACCGTTTTGTTCTTAGTATTTAGAGATGCTCTTGTGTTGCGGCCAGGCGCAAAAACAAAATAAAATTTAAAGTGAAAAATATTGTGAACTGTAATGACGTAACCTTCGGGCCTCCGTTTCTTTACCTCTTAGTAATTCGCTGTGTTTATTTATTGCGTTTGTTTATTGTATGGAAGATATTAGTTTATTTGTTGTTACCTTTGTGTGTTGTTTATTATAGGAAATTTTTTAAGTTATAATCCAGGGAGTGTTATTGTTGTTGTTGAAGTTGTTAAGACTTTATGATTGTTGGTAGTTTATAATTCATGATGTTGTTGACACTTGATTGTTATTACTATTATAATTAATATTATTAACACAGGCAATTCAATACTTATGATTTGAACCTTCATCCCGTTCAAAAACTTACTTCTCCCTCCCAGATCTGTTATGTCTGCTTGCGTGCGTCTGTGTCTGCGTCTGTACGTCTCTCCCAACCTGTAAAAGACGATCCTCCTCCTCCTCCTCCTCCTCCTCCTCCTCCTCCTCCTCCTCCTCCTCCTCCTCCTCCTCCTCCTCCTCCTCCTTCCAAGGAGGCTCTTCGACGCAATAATTTCCTCGACAAAGAAAATGTGAACATTGGAATAAATGGCTCCTCTCAATAGTGCAAACATTTCTCCTCCTCTTGAATGGGAATAGCGGGAGTTGTTAAGCAAGAATTCGACAGAGACGTTTGTGAATGTGTGTGTGTGTATGTGTGTGTATGTGTATGTGTGTGTGTGTCTCGAGTATTCGACGAGCATTCTTCTCCCCTTGCATTGTGGATGCTTTTAAAGGAACGTGTTTATTTTGAAATGCCCTGTTTGAAGTATCAACACTGACGATTGCTTGTCGGGGAGTTCCACTACTCGTGGCAGCCGTCGTGCGATATTTCTCCTTCGATTATGACCGGGACGAAGGAACTTTGGGTGGTGTTAGGGCCTTGGAAGATCTCTGTGCCTGTAGGCTAACTCTTTCCGAGATGTGTGTATATATACATATACGTATGTATATATATATATATATATATATATATATATATATATATATATATATATATATATATATATATATATATATATATATATATATATATATATATATATATATATACATGTATATATATATATATATATATTTATATATATGTATATATATATATATATATTCTATATATATATATATATATATATATATATATATATATAATGTATATGTATTCCATTTCACGGGCCTTATTTTATTCTGATTCTCTGAATCTAACAGGAACTCTCTCTGGATCACACGTTTAACACACACACACACACACACACACACACACACACACACACACATATATAGAGAGAGAGAGAGAGAGAGAGAGAGAGAGAGAGAGAGAGAGAGAGAGAGAGAGACCTATATATATTTGTATGTATATATGGCAGCCATGCCTCTTTCTGTCTCCAAGGTTAATTATTTGTAATTGTTTATGAAAAGCAAGATCGTCACCTTCAGATGATGCAATTACATTGATCTAAAAGTGAAACCGATTAGTTCACCGAATTTTTACTACATAAAAAAATATTTAGTCATATTCACTATATGTTGGAAATTATAGAGTCCGTTCTCAGCGATAATTTTGGAGTTAGTATATTAACTCCTTAGTTTTCAAAGGTGAATTTATAATGTTGGTGATAATAACAAAAGTTTTCTCTATTTTTGTGTATGTGCTTTGTATGAAAGGAGTTGGACAGCGCTCTATACTGCCTTAAAATGGAAAACTGAAAGCAATATCAGTTTTCGAAATTGAGATATGCCACCTATTGGACTCGTGAAACACTAATACACAAGTTACAGCAGATTCAGAATGATTCTTCAGTGCTTTCCACGAGTATTTAGGGGGTCCCATTTGCAGAGTATCTGCAAAATCAGTAGTAAGGCAAGGGAGTATCTACCATTTTTCTCAGGTTTGTATTTTTGCAGATACTGCGGTCTGTCATTTTAGTGCAATATACTTCTTCCATCAACTCCTCGCGGTCCGTGGCGGTCACTCGCCCGTGTAGTGAAATGTCCAGCTTATATTAACACCAGGCATCATGTTTTTCTAAAGTATACCTCGTCGTCGCCGCTTTTGAAATGAATGCCTCTCCGCGAATAGAATTTTATTTGTTGGGCTCAACTCCTCTGTGAACCTTTATGAAAGTAATTTATCTGATATGTATTTCTTTCTATTTTTGAGCACAGTCACATTTTCATTTCACTCTGTTTTGGGAGAACTGACGCTCAACTATTTAATTTTCCTTTTTTTTTCCAGAGAGCTTGCGCGCGCGCTGGCAATATTCTCTTCAAAGTTGATCTCAACGCTCCATTCGTTGGTTTCTCCTGCCCTCCCTCCCCCTTTTTTTGTATCGTGTTTTGTTTGTACGTGTGCGTGATTGCACGCGCGTGTGTTTGGACACGTCTCTGTGTTTTATTTCTGCCCTTTATAGCTGCCCCAGTCGAAGTTTTCGACGGTCGTTTTCTCACTTTGAGTTTTCTTCTGTATTTTGGGTATTTTGATTCTCTCTCTCTCTCTCTCTCTCTCTCTCTCTCTCTCTCTCCTGTGACCTGATGTTTGCAGTTTCTACGTTTTTCTCCCTCCCCCCCCTTCCTTCCCATCCCTTATCTGTTGACATCCCTTCCACAACAAATACATATATCCTTTGCTACCAACGCCCCCAGTTTAAGGGAAGGGGAAGGGGGAGATGGAGGTGGAGGGGGAGGGGGTATGGAGGAGAGAGAGAGAGAGATCTCCCAACGCAGTGAGCAATCGATAGAAAAGTCATTATGTTTATGTGAACTATTCCCTTAAGGCCTCAATCCCACCACCACCAAACTCGAGCAACATTTCTCCTCCCCCCCCCTTCCTCCTCCTCATCTGACTCCTACTCCCTCTCCATCCTCCTGTTACCTTACCCCCTTCCATCATTCTGCCCTCACGTTCCCTTTTCTTACCTACCTCTGTCCTCCTCCTCCTCCTCCTCCTCCTCCTCCTCCTCCTCCTCCTCCTCCTCCTCCTCCTCCTCCTCCTCCTCCCCTGTCCCTGCTCAGGCCTCCCCTCTCTGACCCCTTCTTTAATCTTCGCAAAGTTTCTTCAGCAACGTCTCTCAACACCCTTCCCTCTAACCTCCTCCTCCCCCACCTTACCCCATCATCTCCCCTCTGCCTACCCCCTACCTACCCCCTCCCCTTCCTTGCCCCATCTTCCATCCGTCTTTTCAATCTTTCTCACCTTTATAACCGTTCATCATATATCCCTCACGTTGCTATGGAATACTCACTAGCCCCTTCGTGATGTCTCCCAGAAACTGGAGAATTGATTGTGATCCTTCAAGTGGCGTTATGGTCGTCAGTGTGTGTGTTCGCTTCTCTAGGGGGTAGTTTCTACGCCCGCCGATTCGTGAATACAGAGTGTGATTCAATCTGGTTCTCGGGTCTTTAATAATGCGTAGCAGACGGAAACGTCATTTTATGCGACTGATCGTTGTTCTAATATCCTTAATTTTGGTTTGCGTGTGGAATTGCAAAGATGCGTTTACGCGTGATAAGCATCACAGCCAATTACCATCATGGACACCAGGCCTGAAAAAAGCTCAGAAAAATGAGAAATTTACCAAAAATACCGAGACAAGAAGTAAAAGTAAGGAAGAGCGTGTTTGTAACGCCTGGCTAAATACCCCGATCTTAATACGTAGAACATTTTATAGGCGCATAACCTTTTATTTGCATGAATGGCGATCATTGGGCTGCATGGCCTATAGTCTTCGTTTTACCGTGAACTGACCAGAGAGACTGAATAGTCAGAGTCCCTAAGTATTGAATGCCACCTCCCATTTGGCTTTTATTCTCCAGTTCTCGTGATTTTTCCTTAATCCTTTTCACCCAGTTCTCCGATTCCTGTTAACCGGAATAGCCTCCTTTTTTTCTCTCCATTCCTCTCTATCGGTTGATAAAATGTTGCCCAGTTCTATTCATGCCGGCGTATCTCTCTCTCTCTCTCTCTCTCTCTCTCTCTCTCTCTCTCTCTCTCTCTCTCTCTCTCGTGTGTTTTCGTTCTCCTCTTTCTAAGGATCCTTCTCTAATTGGCCACTGAGGTAGAAGCATTCTGAAGGTAGGGAGGGTCTCTCTCTCTTTTCTAAGCTTTTATTTCGGGATTTCACCATCCAGTTCCCTTGAACCAAACTTATCTTATTCCTGTAAAAGCTATTTCTCTCTCTCTCTCTCTCTCTCTCTCTCTCTCTCTCTCTCTCTCTCTCTCTCTCTCTTCTTCTTCTTCTTCTTCAGCATGCAAATCTGTCAATACGAAGACTTGGGCCAATTGTCAAAATGCATTGAGACACCGGTGAAGAATCCCTTAGTAGAATTGGATTCTTATGATAGTGAAATTTATCTTTAAACAAATTGAAATCGACTAAACCTTTACTTTGGCTCATTAAAACAGTTTTAGTTCAGGCGTGTTATTACAGACCGTTTCCTAAAAACTCGGGACAGCTGTGATTTCACTTTTTAATGGTGGTCAGTTAACATACAAACATCTGTTAACACATGTGCGCAATATTATATTGTCAATCACTGTGCCTATATATTTCGGTGATCGTGAAGAATATATTTCTCTGTGAAAAGTTATTCGATTGCTCTCGTCATATTGGTCTCGACCAAGTATTTTTGCATCCTTGCATTACGTATCAAGTTTCCCTGAAGTGGGAACTATATATGTTTTCGTTATAACTCCTTCAGAGTTCCATCTTTCGTTACGACTTTCCACGGAGAACCGAAAGTCAGTCAAACAGGCAGGCGGATTTTCACAGCTCTTACTTTTTATAAGAATCCAAAGAAGAATGGTAAGATAGGATGAAGTCACTTATGGAAAACTATGTTGAGATTGATAATCGCAAAAGCCATTTTTTTAGATAGACATAACAGAACGAGAGAGAGAGAGAGAGAGAGAGAGAGAGAGAGAGAGAGAGAGAGAGAGAGAGAGAGAGAGAGAGAGAGAATGAATTTGATTACTTTGCAAGTGTTGGAACACGCCCCAAGGCAATTTGCTTTCATAGGGATTTTTTTTTTTAAATGTCATTATTGTATACACATCGTTATAACAGTTCAGTGTCAGACAAAAGTTCCGGAAATAGAATGGTTGTTAGTTTTCTGTTTTTTTCATCGGATTTGATATTTTTTTGGCCTCAGGTGGAGAGAGAGAGAGAGAGAGAGAGAGAGAGAGAGAGAGAGAGAGAGAGAGAGAGAGAGAAATTTCATTTAACATACACGGAACCTCCTCTCTCGCTCTCTTTTCACGCTCACACACTTATTTACAGTTAATGGGATCACATTGCCAATTTGTTCTGTGCTTCCAAAGAAATTGTTAAAGTTTTGTACTGTACTAATTTAAAGGCTACTTAAGGAGGGTATAAAATATTACCCATTCGTTTCCCTTGGGGGATACGAATAGTCTGCTGTTAGGATGTATTTTTTTTAACATCATCTCTTGATAAGAAACTATAGCTTTTTTCTCCTCAGTTGTGTAATTTTTTCCTTAAATATATTTTCAAAGTAGAAGGACTTGATATTTTGTTGCTCGTGTTTACTTTCAATTGCACTGGTAGATTCTAATTTAAATTTTTGAATTGTATTTCCCCGTTGGCTGATTTAGCTCTGACATTTTTCTGGGGTGTTAACCTTTGCCACTGTAAATGTTACATAAAGGTTTTTTATAAGCCTTGTAGTGTTACCTGTCTAGTGCTTACAGCCAATTCAATCCGACTAACTATTGTTTCCCTAAGGGATAGGTTTTATTGGAGCGTTTGAAAGAAAACTCTGTCACCTTTTATAATTAGAAATATTATTGAGCACAATGAAAGTAATATTGGTGACATACTATTACTTAGGAATTCTGGGAAGGCGGCTGGTAGAGCTTTGGTTAAAAAACATTAAGACAATTATCAGGTCTGACAAAGGAGAGTATTATGTGTTTAGATACTGGTAGTTTTTCTCAAATTTTTGATGCAGATCTTGACCCGATTTGAACCTATGTGTGGCACTTATAATATTATATACTTTTAGATGCTTTTGTCTTTCATTTTGACTTTTGAAGAGTTCTTTATTTCTTTACTTATGCGTTCGGATGAGGTTGCTAACCCCACGCACCAAAACCTTTTAGGCACAGGAACCTCATGGCGGTTTGATTCTCCGTTTCTTAAATGTTGCAAGCTTATTTGAATGTTTGAATGATCGAAGGACCTTCTAGCATCTTAAAATTTAAAAGAACGTTGGTGTAAACGTTTTCAGATCATTAGAATGGCTTCCTACTAAATGTTTTAATCTTATGCATATTTATTTCGGGAACTTGCTGAGATTCTGAATTACAAGATGAGGCACTGCGCACAGTAACCGTCGATACCTGAAATCAGCACAAGAGCACTGACTGACTTGCCTCAGCATCGCTTTCTCAGAGTCTTCTGGTTTCATCAGCTTCTGCGTTCCGAAGACCCCACCTTTCAATTCTGTTTTTCCCAGAGAGCTCAGTGATTGAAATTGAACAGTGAGCCAGAGATGCTCTTGATTTGGAAAGGGACATTTCAGTTGACTTGGTCGATATAGATCAGGTCAGTAGTGGTCATGCCTAGGTTGTGTGTGTGTGTGTGTAGAGAGAGAGAGAGAGAGAGAGAGAGTTGTATATTTTGAATAAGACCTTTTCTTGTCTGCCGAGAGACCAAGAATATAATAGAAAAAAAAAACTAGTTTATAGAAAAACAGAGCAGACCGAAGTTACGGCAAGAGAAAGATGCCAAGATATTGAAAAAGAGATATTGAAAGAGGCCTTCCCTTTTATTGCCACTGCGGTTATATAATAGGTCCAGGCGGGTGGGATATAAGTGTTAAGGGGTTTTAGCTACAGCAAAGGGAGCCGAAGGGGGCCGCGTTCGATTGCATATTCATCATGCGCCGTACAGATCGCCGTCGCGGGTTCATAAAGCGATAGATCATATGCCGTTCATGTTTATGAAGGTGAGTGAGCTTCGTAGTGGCAGGGGATCACACGATTCGCTCTTGTTTTGAAACACAACACCTTTCTCCGACATCCCCCCTCTCCCCTCTCCCCTCTCTTCCTCGACCCTCCTCTCTCCCTCACTCTCTCTCTCTCTCTCTCTCTCTCTCTCTCTCTCTCTCTCTCTCCTCCCTTTCGCAAGTCAGCCTAGAGCAATGGCTTAAGTTTATCGTCTCGTACACACTTGTATACATGTAGACGCGTACATGCGCACATGTGTAAGTCGACGTTGCTTACGCAATGAACATCTTCATTAGTTCTATAATAATTATAATTCAAGTAACTGATGGGTGTTTTATTGCTGTTACAATGACCGATTACTTATATGTGACACACTGATATTTTGTAATGTCTTTCAGAATAGAAAAACATTTATATTGTCATTGTAAACGCCCTTAACACATGCGTTTGTTTCATATGCGATATAGATCGGTCTTGATGTTTATAAAATGAAGGATGAAAAGTTAGTGAAAAGAACGAATAGTATTAGAAAGCTTTAGAAAGGTGACGGAGATGAAGACTTTGGAAGTGCTAGGTAGAAGAAATGACTCTTTTATACATTGTAAATTTCACCGTATTTTCTTACATTCTCACCCAAGTTTTAGAGCAGACTTATTATTATTATTATTATTATTATTATTATTATTATTATTATTATTATTATTATTATTATTATTAATCAGAAGATAAATCCCTGTTCATATGGAACAAGCCTACAATGGCCATTGAATCGAAATTCAAGCTTCCAGAGAATATGGTGTTCATTTGAAAGAAGTTGCAGAAGATGATAGGAAATACAGAATGAAAAAAAGACAAAGTAATAAACAAATAAAGATTTAAATTTACTAACTGATAAGGAAATCTGTTGAGATAAATATTATTTTAGACCCATCAATTCAAGTTTACATCAGTATTTGAGTAAATTACAGATTTTGCAGTATGTGCAGTACAGTGCAATGTACTGGTATGTTATATTTTAATTCTTCTGGATTTCTGACCTCGTTATGAGTTATTGCTGGTTGCACCGGATTTTGAACTTTACTGCAAGTTTCATTAGGGTCGTTAAACTCCGATTTAATATTTCTCTGTATCACGTAGCAGAGACCGCTTATTATTTCTATATATAGATGTACATTATTAACTAAGTTATTGTATAGAAATTAGCAGGAAGAGTGCGTAACGGAGAGCTATAAAAATGACGTTATGGAAGATCAGTAGGATTGCATGCAAAGTAGGTTAGGATTGCATGCAACGTAGGTTAGGATTGCATGCAAAGTAGGTTAGGATTGCATGCAAAGTAGGTTAGGATTGCTTGCAACGTAGGTTAAGCACAAAATTAGATTAGGCAATAAAACGACATTAGAAATGTTGGGAAATAACGGAAGGAGGATTGTGGTAAACATGAGATGATGAAAGAGATTTCGTTATTAAATTTTATATGAATATATATCTAGACTATAAGAGAAGAAAGTAAAAAGGACTTGTGACATTTGTGAATCACATAGAGATTTTTATTCGTATCCCTCCTTTTAAAATGGAAATAAAAAAAAAATATATATATATATATATACGTCAGTAAGAAAGAGATTATGTTTTGCTCTCACGGTCAGACGTATCAAAGAATTTTGTATATAACTGTTTAAAAATATGTTGAGGTTTTTTTTTATGAGAGTTATTGAAACATGAGAGGTGACTGGGTACAGTCATTCAGTTTCTCCTTTTGCTCAATACTTATCAGCTGTAATATTTTGGTATGAAATTTCATTTTTTGACATTGTATACTTTTTTTCACCTGTTAATTTGCTCCTAAATCAAGGCTAAGTTCTTTTCAATAACTCTTCCACAGCATTCATCGCTTCGTATAGTTACAGAAGGTTCAATAACAGAACCTTGACCCAATACACACGAATGTCTTGACCACAGGGCAGCATAAACATCAGTGCAAATATACATTATCATGAATGTTACCATTGTAGTCATTATAACAATGACAGTAATATTTATCATGATTAATATTTTCATTGTTGTTGTTGCTGATGTCGCTATAATGTCATAGTGTTAATTTCTAAGATTTCGTAGCGAGTGATTTCATGATGCTTTGTTGTCAAACAACTACGGGATTATTATTATTATTATTATTATTATTATTATTAATTTACTCGTACTTTGTCATCTTTACGAGCAAAAGAGGCATTGCTGTTTGATCTCAAACAATGATGAAATTGTAACGAATGCGAAAAACACCGGAGTTTTCTTTCGAGTGGAGCACAAAGGTAGAGGGAGAAGAAAGTGATGCGAGCGATTAAGGAATGAAAAGGAGAAGACGGATATATCGCCGCTCGATGAAAGAATTCCGAGGGGAAAGAAGAGAGATGAAGGGAATACACTTGACAAATTACTACCATTATGCCGTGACGTGAGTTAATGTATTTAAAGAAGTGCCATCATGCTCGACCCAACCACCGTTTTGTATGCAAATTTGGCAACCCCCACACCGTGCCCACCTCCTCTCCTCTCTCTCTCTCTCTCTCTCTCTCTCTCTCTCTCTCTCTCTCTCTTTAGATTATCATAAATCACTCTCTCCCGTTCGTATACTGTCTGCTTTCATGCTAGAATTTTAACTTATCGTAAATTCAACTTGCCTACCCCCACAT